>NW_023191870.1:304-558 GCF_002007445.2 Ailuropoda melanoleuca | reverse complement strand
AAGACTGAAACAGGAAGAAATTGATTATTTAAACAGACTGATTAATTATGAAGCGATTGAAGCAGTGATCAAAAACCTCACCAAAAACAAGAGTCCAGGGCCTGACGGAATTCCATGGGGAATTCTACCAAACATTCAAAGAAGAAATAATACCTTTTCTCCTGAAGCTGTTTCAAAAAATAGAAACAGAAGGAAAACTACCAAACTCATTCTATGAGGCCAGTATTACCTTGATTCCCAAACCAGGCAAAGAC
>NW_023191870.1:0-170 GCF_002007445.2 Ailuropoda melanoleuca | reverse complement strand
AAATGGGATTCATCCTTGGGATGCAAGGGTGGTTCAACATTCGCAAATTGATCAGTGTGATAGATCATATCAACAAGAAAAGAGTCAAGAACCATACAGTTCTCTCAATTGATGCAGAAAAACATTTGACAAAATACAGCATCCTTTCCTGATTAAAACCCTTCAGAGTG
>NW_023191868.1:0-1752 GCF_002007445.2 Ailuropoda melanoleuca | reverse complement strand
TAAAAAAAAAAAAAAAAAACGGGGGTGGTGGAGGCAGCACTCAGAGGTTCAGCCTATCTTTACATTTGTTATGTGTTTTCCAGCCAGGGTTTATCTGCTAGCTAGCTTTTTGCTCCTCGTGGTGTGGTCCTTGGGCCAGCAGCAGGGGCAACACCTGGAAGCTGGCTGGAAAGGCAAACTGCCAGGCCTGCCGAGTCAGAATCTGCATTTTAACAAGCCCCCGAACTGGGAAGCTCTGTCTAGCACTGTTTTCTCTCTTGATCCATTCCCTTCCTTATAGCCGTGGATTCTTCGGAAGGTCATGCAGGATTTGAGCTTATTCACGCGCGTGGGCAGGGGGAGGGACAGAGGGACAGACAGAATCTCAAGCGGATGCCACGCTGAGTGTGGAGCCCGACTCGGGGCTCACTCGCACGGCCCGGAGATCACAGGCCTGAGCCAAAACCGAGAGTCGGATACTTAACAACTGTGCCAGCCAGGTGCCCCAACCCTTTGGCATATTTTAATCCAAAAATCCATCCCATTTTATTTGCATTTTAATTTTGGTTCTTTGCTTATTCTTTTTCTTTCTATGAAATTTCCCATGTTGATATAGTTGCATTTAGTGATATTGAGCTCCTCAGAACTACTTTCAAAGTTGAAAACAGGAAACTTAGCTCTTTACTGAGTGCCACAAATGTAAAAATACACTTTAGTTCTAAAGTGTGATAATTTAAGCTGTAACCACTGTGTATTTGCCTGAGAGACAAAATTCTGACATTATTATTATTTTTATTCCCAAGTCATGAACTTATTGCCTTTTTTCTCCCTCAAAAATCAATGTATGTTTACTGTAGAAAACTTAGAAAATACAAGAAAATGAAGAGAATAAAAATCATGGAGCTACCTTCCCATCGTTATTAATAATATATTCTATAGTACGGCTTAAAAAAAAAGCATTGATTGATCTATTTATAAATAGCTGCTGATTAAAACTTAAAACCAGTAAACATCTTATTTTTCCATGAAAACTGTTTTAATATTTTAAAATTTCATCTTTTAAAATATTTTGCCTAGGGGCGCTTGGGTGGCACAGTGGTTAAGCGTCTGCCTTCGGCTCAGGGCGTGATCCCGGCGTTATGGGTTCGAGCCCCACATCAGGCTCGTCTGTTATGGGCCTGCTTCTTCCTCTCCCACTCCCCCTGCTTGTGTTCCCTCTCTCGCTAGCTGTCTCTCTCTCTGTCAAATAAATAAATAAAATCTTTAAAAAAATAAAATAAAATAAAATAAAATATTTTGNAAAATAAAATAAAATAAAATATTTTGCCTAAATTTGGAAGCACACATATTCCTGAAACCTTAAGTTCAATGGAGAAAACTCTGAATTTATTTCTCAGAATGCAAGAAAACATTGTATCTTATAAAGAATAAAGTGGGGTCATGTCACCGTGTCAGCTCAGGCTCTGAGGGAGCTCTCAGTGAAGACGGTTCAGGCTGCTTAATCCGCCGGCATCAGAGGGTCTGAGGCAGGGCTTGTGCCAATTGCTGCATGAAATGAGCTGGGGTCTGAGTCCTTGGCCCAGCCCCAGAGTTTAATGCTGGGGGCTTCCTTGGGGCAGCTCGGCAGCTCTTGTGCAGAACTGTGAGATTTTATAGGTGCAAGGGACTTTGGACAGAAAATACGACTGTTCTTATAATGCTCTTCCTAATACCTTTTAATACCCTTCCCGAGAAGCCGGCAGTGAGAATGGTCCCTGAGATCTCTGACTCTCT
>NW_023191867.1:395-627 GCF_002007445.2 Ailuropoda melanoleuca | reverse complement strand
TACAAGAGACTCATTTTGAACCCAAAGATACATTCAGATTGTCAGTAAAGGGATGGGGTACCATCTTTCACAAATGGACCTCAAAAGAAAGCTGGGGTGGCAATTCTCATATCAGATAGTTTGTATTTTAAACCAAGGACTATAGTTAGAGACACAGAAGGGCACTATATTATTTTTAAAGGATGTATCCAACAAGTGGATATGACAATTATAAATATATATGCCCCCAACA
>NW_023191867.1:0-217 GCF_002007445.2 Ailuropoda melanoleuca | reverse complement strand
TGGACCTCATAGATATATATAGAACACTACACCCCAGAACCAAAGAATACTCATTCTATTCTAATGCCCATGGAACATTCTCAAGAATAGACCATGTTGTTCTGGGACACAAAACGGTCTCAACCGATACCAAAAGATTGAAATTATCCCTGCATATTCTCCGATCACAACGCTCTGAAATTGGAACTCAACCACAAGGAAAAATTTGGAAGAAACT
>NW_023191866.1:0-1889 GCF_002007445.2 Ailuropoda melanoleuca | reverse complement strand
GGCATCCTTCCAGCTCTGCAGAGAATAAGAAATGATGACTCTTAATTTAGTGTATGAACTTGCATCTTGACGTCTCACTGTCCTGACCAGTGCAGGCACTTCCAAGGCACTGGGCTATCCAGGGGCTGGAACACCCATGAGGTCACCACAAGCGCCCCCAAACCCTTCAGTAACATCAACCCTTAACACTACTCAAAACTCTTCACTTCTTCATTCCAGGTCTCAGGGCCACCCCTGTTAGATATTATTATCTCTGCACATATTAGATGAGATCTGGGACAGGTTTCTTGTACAAGACCACGCCGCTGGTGCAAGATGAAGTCTTAACTGCAGTCAATATCGCCGCTATATTTATTACTAGGATCACCTCTGGAAGTTCCATCCAATGACCTCCGCAAAAGGGGCTCGCGTGGCCCAGGCGCGGCCCCACCTCCAAGCCTCAGCACGTTCTCTGAGGCTGTGAGTCATTGAGAATCCTCGAGGACCAACAGTCAGGCTGGAAAAAGCAGACGGTGAGACAAGTCCTGGCAGGGCAGGAGGGAAGGTCATTCCGGGATCGAGAAGCCTTCGCCAAAATCTGACTTTGAGGCAAATCAAAACGCCGACCTCAAAGAGTGTTGGAGACAGGATCCAGAATCCTGAGGTGAGAAGTTTAACAGTCACACAGTCGCCATCAAGGAGCCAAACCCCACAACCTCCTAGGCTCCGCCCCTGGATTTCGCCCCCGGATATGGTCAGCCCGGGTGTGCTTTACCCTGGACGTGGCCCCGCCCCATTCACGGCTCACCCTGGTCTTAGTCCCTCTCCCAGGTGTGGCGGTCCCGGGACGCCCCCGGATGCAGCTCGCCCAGGACGTGGGCCCGCCCCTGGGTGTGCTTTACCCTGTACGTGGCCCTGCCCAGGGTGTGGCTCGCCCTGAACGTAGTCCCGCCCCCGTTGCTCTTCTGTCCAGAGGTTTCTGAATTCAGCCGGAAGTGCTATACTGTACCGAGGTAAATATCGTCTCGGTCTTCTAGAAAAGCAGATGATTAAGCCAAATATTCCAACAGTGCAAAAAAGTTGTAATTTGGAAAGCAAGGACAGATACCCGAGGAAAACATTCCAGAATAATAGGAAGGAAAGAGGAAAGAAGGGATGGGTGTTCACGTTTTGGTTTGAAATTTTTTAATGATGAAAAGTTCTGGTGACTTCTCATCCCCCTGTTGTGGCCCAGCACACATGCTCAAAGAGTGAGGAGTGTGGAGAAATTGTAGGAAAGTGAAATCGTTTTGAGCACTTAGACAAGAGAATTGACTAAGGAACAAGCGTATGAGCTCCACCAAGACGGAGCTTTGTTTCCTTCGCTGGTGTGCTCCTAATGTTTAGAAGAATGCCAGTACACAGTAAACACTGAAGGAACTAATGCGTTGTTTTCAGGCAATGTTGAAGCTGACCATTATTATAGAATATTTATGGTGCCATCAAGATACTTATGTTGATTTCTTCCTAGAGGAATCATCCCCTTTTTATAAGACTGGTCTAAAAAAGACACAGCTGACTTTGGCCAGGCATGGCAGATGAAAGGCTGTTGAAAGCAAAGTTATTTAGGTTTGGAATTAAGGGATGAACTATGAAGTTTTCCTTGGAGAGGGAGGAAATGAGACAAAACATTGTCAGATGGACAGGGAGATGTATAAAGTGTCTTGTAGTTCCTGAAGAGGTTGAAGAATTGGCATACTGAGGGCTTAAGCTGAAAGGATAAAATCAGGTGGAACGTCAGACTGTCTTTTCAGATGGCAGAAGTGTTCCTGGTGATAAGTTCTAGGATATGGCCATAACTAAACTGGAATGGAGCTAGAGGGCTCAAGGATGAGAAGGGATAGACAGTGAGAGGACAGATTATTGGATAA
>NW_023191865.1:0-1432 GCF_002007445.2 Ailuropoda melanoleuca | reverse complement strand
TGCCAGTATGGTGAGTACGTAATCGCATTTCCTTGAAGTTTTAACTTGCATTTCCTCAGTTTATAATGAGATGAAAAATGTGTAGCCGGGGCTTCTGTTGCATCATTTTATATCTCCCCTAGCTCATCTGCTATTTTTGGGGGGGTGTCATTTGCTGTTCCTTTATTTACTGCTGGAGGTTGATTCCTAGCTCATTAATGTTCAGCCTTTCTTCCTTTCTATTAGAGGTAGTTAAGGCCATACAGTTTTTCCTAAATACAGCTTTCAGCCATGTTGTTGCCTAACATACGAAGATTTTCTGGATATGTTCATTAGGTCATATTTGTTATTCATGAGATTCGTTTCTACCAGGTTTTGTTTTTGTTTTGTTTTGTTTTTTGGTCTGTTTATTCTATTGATTACTGACAGAAGCATGCTAAAATTCTCCCACCATGATTGTGGATTTTGCTATCTATATTTTGAGGTTAAGTTATTAGATACGTACAAGTTAAAAATTGTTCTCTCCTCCTGGTCTATGGAGCTTTGCATGGTTTTAATTCACGTAATGCTTTGTTTGCTGTAGAGTCTTTAGTTGATTTTAGTAGAGCTCCATCAGCTTGATCTTGGTTGTGTTTTCGTGTGATGTAGTTCCCCCTCCTTTGATGCTCGGCCCCTGCGTATCCTTATATGTGAGGTGTCTCTTTCGTGGATATCATAGAGCTCCATTTTCTTTTTCCTAATCAGACAGTTTTGTATATCTTAAGTGAAGCATTTAGTTTGTTTACATTTAATACAATTACTGATATATATGGGTTTCCATGTTATTTTAAGCTTTTTATTCATACGATCTTATTTCCTTTCATCTTCTATCTTGCTTTCTTGTGGGTTTGACTAATGATTTTTTTCTTCTTATAGTTTGAAAATTATGAATTCTGATTCTGTTGTTTTAGTCTTCACCCTAGAAACCACAACACAGAGACTTATTTGACCAAAATCTAGAGTTAATCAATACCTTTTCTTTCCTCTTGGCTGATAAGACAGAGCCTAAACATGTTAATTATATTTCTTCCCTTCCTGATGAATGTTAATGCTGTCATGTATCTTAATTCTTTCATTTTAACCCCAATAGTTAGTATTATTTCATAGTCCATGTTTACTTACCTTTACCCATCTGAGACCACTTTCTGTCTGCCTTTAAAATGTCACTAGAAAGAGGATATGATGTTAACACCTGTTTTCTCTTAGTATGTTGAAGGTTTCATTCCAGTCACCTTTTGGCTTCCACAGTCGCTGCTGAGAAGGCAACTTTCAGTGTCACTTCTTTGCTTTCAGATTGCTTTCCTTGGCTGGGCTTCTGCAGTTTCACTATAGACACGGATTTATTTTTATCCATCCTCCTTGGGAATTGTTGGACTTCCTGAGTTTGTGGATCTGTGTCTTTCATCAATTTCGA
>NW_023191864.1:0-1196 GCF_002007445.2 Ailuropoda melanoleuca | reverse complement strand
GAGGTTCCCTCCCTTATACCAGGGTCTCACAGATTTTCTGGGGGGCTTTCCTGGGAGAAAATGTATGACGGGCCTATCTTTAGCTCCCAGTTGTGACTGTGATACTATTGACTTTTGTGTTGCTGTCAGCCTTGATCTGGCCTCTCNGTGTTGCTGTCAGCCTTGATCTGGCCTCTCTACCTACCACAGAAACCCCACAAAATCAAGCAAATTAGCCCCAGATGGGAATGCCACATTGAATTATCCCAGCCAATAGATGCAAGAATAGGTATTTTAACGAAGAACTCATGAGGGGTGCCTGGATGGCTCAGTCATTTAAGTGTCCAACTCGATTTCCGCTCAGGTCATGATCTCAGGACCATGGGCTCGAGCCCCACGTTGGGTTCCACACTCGACAAGGAACCTCTCTGTCTGCACCTCCCCAACTGGAGCACATTCTCTCTCAAATAAATAAAATTGTAAAAAAAATAATTCTTGATATTCACAGAGCCTGGTCTTACCATCACTGTGTATCGTGATCATAACCTTCAGAAAGATGCTGGTAAACTGGAAAGATGCATGGGGGAGGTGAGCCTGTTCACACACACACTTCTGCATACCTTACATGTGTGTTCTAAAGGGTGAAGGTTAGAACAGCCATCCTCAGCCCACAGTGATAGCGTGATTTCTAGAAAAGCGAGCATACTTTATCAACTTGGCAGTGATATCTGTTGTCTTCTGGAAGTGAATCTGGCAACTGGCGTGCCACTCTGATGTGCACCCTGTGCTCATTTTGTATTATACGTGCATGGGACCACCGTCCAAATGTTGCTGCGTGACTTGTTCTCAGACAAGACATGGGCTCTCTGAGGGCAGGTGAAGTGAAATGTTTGTATGTGAATCCTCATCCCCCAAGTATTGTCGGTTCAATCAGGAAATAGGTGGATGCCTTATGAATCTCTCTCCGTATAATCTCCCAAAGGATCTCATGGTGGTTTTGACATCTTTTATATTTCATTGTATCTGACACTTTTTTTTTTTTTGCTAGAAAAGCAAGAACATGAGTAGACAGGTAAGGTTTGCATTGAGAGGTAGCAAGGCGGTACCTCTGTCTGAGTTACCCCCTGATATGCGTGGGGACACCTGGGCTCATAAGAGGGAGGAAACTTTAGCTAGAAGTATGCAAACAGAATCAAGTACCTTTCAGAGCATATACT
>NW_023191863.1:0-735 GCF_002007445.2 Ailuropoda melanoleuca | reverse complement strand
AAAGATAACTTCTGGATAAGCAATATCTGTAAGAACTCCTATTATTCACAAAGTTTAATTTCTCATTTGTAGTTCATGCACATATCCCTCATGCATTTATTTAGTTATCAAAACATGCTGTGCACATACCATTTTAGGTGCTAGAGAGGTGAAGATGTAATCTAAGAACCCCTTACTCTCATCACCAAATTTCCTGAAATAATTGGGATTCAAAATGGCCGATTTGGGCCCCATTAGGTGTCACTGTCTCACAACTTTATGCCTAGTCCAAACCCCAGAGTTTCTTTGGTGTATGTTGTGGGAAAACAAAAACAAGTAATAAAATAAATGATTCTTACCCTAAAATTGCTTAAAATACCTTAATTTGTGGGTGAAAATCTCTCTGAATAACTTTACCAAAAAGTAAATTAAGGAGTTACTATAACTCTATGTTAAGGGCACCAGGAAAAAACATACTGTTTCTTCTACTTTGATCTGGTCATTCTTCCAGCAAATACAGTAAGTCCAAACTATGGTCTAAAGATTGTGTTATATTTGGGGCTACAGAAGTATATGAGAATTGTTTTTCTTTGTGTATCACAAGGAATATAGAAAATACTCATATTATCATTCTGTAACGTGATAAACAGTTTTAAAAAGTATGACCAAATATCCGAAATTTTAAGAGAAAGCAAAATGAATTCTGAGATGTTAGGTAAGTTTTAATATAGGTGGTTTTGAAGAATAAATAGGAGG
>NW_023191862.1:0-942 GCF_002007445.2 Ailuropoda melanoleuca | reverse complement strand
TAAGTTTCAGAAAAAGACACATTTGCTTTTATGGCTCTTGGGCATATCAAATCCACAACATCAAAATGACCTCAGATTTTATCTTCATTACATCTGAAAAACCAAACAGAAAAACCCTCTCCTATTCCATTTTTCCCTATATTGTAAATAACCTTCAAGTTATTCAAGACAGAAATCTGAAATAAGCAATTTGCTGCTATCTTTACTCCTCATATTCAATCAGTCATTACATCCTGCAGATAATCTATTTTTACATTTCTTTACATTTATACTAGCTAATCCCCCCTTGTTCCTGGACACCTTTGCTTCACCTCAGTCTTCTTTAAACACTTAGTATATTCTGTATACAGTTTTCCTCAGTCACTTAGTATATATGAAATTCTTATGTCTTGGGTCATTTCATCCAATGAACTCTTACTCACTCATGAGAACTCAAATCAATAATTATTTATTTCTTCAAGAAGCTCTACCAGATTGTATATCCACATCATAACCTCTAGAGTACCATATTGTTTTCTTTATTACAACTTTCATTCAACTTATTTTTTTTTCTTTTGGCTGGTATATATATCTCTCAAAGAATGTTCCATAAGCACAGAACCTATTTATGCATGGTTTAACTACTGCATTATTCATGCAAAATAGACTCTCACCAAAAAATTATATGCATCAACTGTTTTGCAATAAATACCTTCCAGATGTTGGTTCCTACAAACAATGCTGCAGTAAGCGCCTTGTACATTTATCTTTCCATATATTTCGAAAAAGTATATATTTATATTAAACTCAGAAAGTCAAATTATAGTTACATTTTCCACAGATCACGCATATTTTAAATAAAATATTACTACCAATCTATACACTTCCATTAAAAACTGTATGAGAGTGTTTTTCCAAGCTATTGCTGACTTTGGGCATTATTTTGTAAACAGGATGGGAGAA
>NW_023191861.1:0-967 GCF_002007445.2 Ailuropoda melanoleuca | reverse complement strand
GAGACAGCCAGCGAGAGAGGGAACACAAGCAGAGGGAGTGGGAGAGGAAGAAGCAGGCTCCCAGAGGAGGAACCTGATGTGGGGCCGGATCCCAGAATGCCGGGATCACGCCCTGAGCCGAAGGCAGATGCTTAACGACTGCGCCACTTAGGCGCCCCTACATTTCCCATTTTAGAGATAATGACATGTTTATTATTTAAACACATGAAGAGTAAAGAGTAGAAATAAAGTTGGAGATTAATGTAGAGACATTTGTTAAAAGGCAAAGAAATGGGATTTTGAAACACATTCAAATTCAACTTTGTCAACTATTTGGGAAAATAAAGAGATTTTACAATGCTAGGATAGTAAAGATTAAATGTAACAATGCAGATGAACATATGCTAATTTTAGTCTGATTTATAAAATGAGTTGTTATAAAACTCTTAAATAACAGTGATAGGTTTAGCATGAGTATATACTGAAAATTGTTTTTATATTTTTTAAAATTGCCAAATGTCTAATACTGTTTTATCTATAACTTCTCATACTCTAATTCAGTGTAATTTTATGATCATAAATGAATATCATTGCAATTTTATCAAGAGTAATAAGTAATTATACCAATCCAGATTTTGTGATTATTATTCTGTTGTTAGTGAATAAAAGGTCTGCTTTCACCATATATCCAGATGGTTACTTAATATGTAAAACTAAATTTTTTTCATTACTGNAGGTCTGCTTTCACCATATATCCAGATGGTTACTTAATATGTAAAACTAAATTTTTTTCATTACTGCTGACTACCTTTCTAAAGTTATGTGTAAGTTAATGTTAATATCAGGACAGTTCAAAATGCAGAACCATAGTTGGTTTCACTTGTGATAACACAACTACTTAATCAACATTTTATTTCTTGATAATTCACCTTAAAACTAATTTTTAATTTTATTGTGTACTTAACCTTCAGTTCAATATTTTAATGCT
>NW_023191860.1:257-2040 GCF_002007445.2 Ailuropoda melanoleuca | reverse complement strand
TCCGTCAGAAACAAAATCGTTCGGAGCCAGTCTTAGCACTATCATCAGCCTTTATGAACAGGGATCCATGCGGGAAAGTGGTCGCGGAAGCCTGACGAGCATGCCAACAAGTGTTCTCTGAGACACAACACAAATCAGGGAAATATCAACGAACATGATCTCTCATGAGAAAAGGAGCATGAATGAAAAAGTTCAGGATTTTCGAGGACTAAGCACCCTTCTTCTTGGTAATCAAGCAGCGCGTCCAGGTAAACACCTCCAGCTAACATCAGCCTTTTCCCGGAGACCCTGATTCCACATTGGTTGTATGGGCCTGGGAAGTATCCTATCAAACCTGCTGTGGCAATGGAACGAAAAGGCCAAAGCTAAGTCCGTCAGAAACAATACTGTGCAGAGCCAGTCTTAGCACTATCATCAGCCTTCGTGAATAGGGATCCATGAGGAAAGTGCTTGCAGAAGCCTGACGAGCGTGCCAAATAGCGGTCTCTGAGACCCCACACAATTCAGGGAAATATCAACGAACATGATCTCTCATGAGTAAGGGAGCATGAATGAAAAAGTTCAGGATTTTCGAGGACTCAGCAACCTTCTTCTTGGTAATCAAGCAGAGCGTCCAAGAAAACACCTCCAGCTAACATCATACTTTTCCCAGGGGACCCTGATTCCACATTGCTTGTATGGGCCTGGGAAGTATCCTATCACACCTGCTGTGGCAATGGAACGAAAAGGCCAAAGGGGAGTCCGTCAGAAACAAAACCGTGCAGAGCCAGTCGTAGCACTATCATCAGCCTTCGTGACTAGGGATCCATGAGGGAAAGTGGTCGCGGAAGCCTGACGAGCGTGCCCACTAGCGGTCTCTGAGACACCACACAGTTCAGGGAAATATCAACGAACATGATCTCTCATGAGTAAGGGAGCATGAATGAAAAACGTCAAGATTTTCGAGGACTCAGCACAATTCTTCTTGGTAATCAAGCAGAGCGTCCAGGAAAACACCTCCAGCTAACATCAAACTTTTCCCTGGGGATCCTGATTCCACATTGGTTGTATGGGCCTGCGAAGTATCCTATCAAACCTGCTGTCGCAAAGGAACGGAAAGGCCAAAGGCAAGTCCGTCAGAAACAACACCGTGCAGAGCCAGTCTTAGCACTATCATCAGCCTTTGTGAATAGAGTTCCATGAGGGAAAGTGGTCGCGGAAGCCNTGGTTGTGGAAGCCTGACGAGCCTGCCCACTAGCGGTCTCTGAGACACGACACAGTTCAGGGAAATATCAATGAACATGATCTCTCATGAGTAAGGGAGCATGAATGAAAATTTCAGCATTTTCGAGGACTCAGCGCCCTTCTTCTTGGCAATCAAGCAGAGCGTCCAGGAAAACACTACCAGCGAACATCAGCCTTTTCCCTGGGGACCCTGATTCCACACTGCTTGTAAGAGTCAGGGAATGATCCAGCTCTTAGAACAGAGAAAAAAGTGTGATCATAAATCCATTGAAATCTCCTCGGCATTTTGAAGGTGGAAGCGGAATCAAGGAATTTGGTACCGTGGGTGAAACACGACCAACATAGCACTGAGAAACAAAATTTGGCCAACAGCCGCTTCCAACGAAGTTTGCTTCCTGGGGAAATCCTATCAGAAATGCTGTTGGCATTGGAACAAAAAGGCCAATACCTGTCCGTCAGAAACAACACCGTGCAGGGACCATCTTAGCACTATCATCACCCTTCGTGAATAGGGAAACATGAGGGAAAGTGGTCGCGGAAGCCTGACGAGAGTGCCCCA
>NW_023191860.1:0-198 GCF_002007445.2 Ailuropoda melanoleuca | reverse complement strand
GCTGTGGCAATGGAACGAAAAGGCCAAAGGCAAGTCCGTCAGAAACAACACGTTGCAGAGCCAGTCTTAGCACTATCATCAGCCGTCGTGAATAGGGAAAAATGAGGGAAATTGGTCGCGGAAGCCAGACGAGCGTGCCAACTAGTGCTCTCTGACACCACACAATTCAGGGAAATATCAACGAACATGATCTCTCAT
>NW_023191859.1:302-1277 GCF_002007445.2 Ailuropoda melanoleuca | reverse complement strand
AAAATTGGCAAAAGAAAATCATTTACATATGGAGGAAACCCACTAAGTCTATCACAAACTTAAAAAAAAAAATCAACAGAAACTTTGCAGGCAAAAGGCAATGGCATGATATATTCAAAACTGTTGAAAGGAAAACAAACAAAACAAAACAAATNCAAAACTGTTGAAAGGAAAACAAACAAAACAAAACAAATAAACAAGAAAAATGCTACAAGGTATACCTGACCTGGCAAGGCTATCATTCAGAATTGAAGAATAAAATAATTTTCCAGACAAAGAAAACTTAAAGGAGTTTACCACCACTAAACCAGCCTTACAAGAAATGTTAAGGGGATTTTGTTAAGCAGAAAAGAAAAGACCATACTTAGGAATTATGAAAGAAAAATTGAACTGATAAAAGCACACATATAGTAAGGTAGTAGATCCATGACTTATAAAGCTATATTAAGGTTAGAAGACAAAAGAAGCAAAATCAATTATAAATAAAAAATTAATGGAGGGGAACTCACAAAATAAAAAGATGTAAAATATAAGATATGTATAAAATGTAGAGGGTAGGAGTAAAAATGTATTGTTTTTAGAATGTGACCATCACTTAATTTAAGTGACTATCAACTTAATATACACTGTGACATACATAGGATGTCCTCATGGTAACTACAGATCTAAAACCTATAACAGAAAACATAAAAAAAATAAAGAGAGGAGGAGGGAGGTTAAGATGGCGGAGGAGTAGGGGACCCCTTTTTCAGCCGGTCCCCTGAGTTGAGCTGGATAGGTACCAGACCAGCAGGAATATCCACGGAATCAGCCTGAGACGCAGGAAGATACATCTGGATCTCTACAAATGAACATCTCCAGCGCTGAGTATCGAGGTACGAAGCGGGGAGCCGTGAAACCGCGCACAGATATCGGAAGCTAAACAGAAGGGGGAGGGAGCCGCCGTGTCAGGGCGCCGGGAAGCGGTAGCCACCT
>NW_023191859.1:0-189 GCF_002007445.2 Ailuropoda melanoleuca | reverse complement strand
CGGGGGAGCAGGCGGACTCGCGGACGGCACCCGTGAGACAGCAGACTTAGAACGCGAGCTCCAGGAGCGCGCTCGCAGGGCGGCTGGCGGGCCACCTGCACCGGGGAGGGGAGCGGGAGGACCGCGGACCCGCACTCTGGAAACGGCAGACTGAGTCCGTGAGCCAGGAGCGTGCACCACCAAGCATCT
>NW_023191858.1:306-504 GCF_002007445.2 Ailuropoda melanoleuca | reverse complement strand
TGACTCCTCGATTCTTGGGCTGCAGAATGGATGCTCTGTTAGGAAGCATGAAAACACTGATCTCATTGTACTTCTTCACTGGAGCTCCTGGGTAATCAGGTACATCATGAGTGAACTGTCATATTTTGAAAGTAATCATTTTTCTGATCAATAGGTCTCAAAGTTGGGCTCAAAATACTCAGTAAACTACCTGTGAAC
>NW_023191858.1:0-186 GCF_002007445.2 Ailuropoda melanoleuca | reverse complement strand
GTCTTCAACCTAAAGTCACCAGCTGCATTGGCCCCAATGAGAGGGTCAGCCTCTCCCTTGAGGCTTTGAAGCCAGGCACCGACTTTGCCTCTCTAGCTAGGACAGTCCCAGATGGCATCTTCTTCCAGCAGAAGGCTGTTTCATCTACATGGAAAATGTGTTGTTCAGTGTAGCCGCCTTCCTGAA
>NW_023191857.1:361-585 GCF_002007445.2 Ailuropoda melanoleuca | reverse complement strand
TAGCCAGATCCCCTTACTGCTGCCCCTGCTGCAATTGGCTGCTGAGAGCTGCAGCTGATGCCGGTTCCGGCTTCCACGGACCTCAATCAATAGCCTCTGGCCTATATCAGAGGCCAGGCATCACTACTAAGCTGCCTCAAACTCTCTAGAAAACAGAGAGGTTAGAACAGCATCATGAGTAATCTTTTAGAGGAGGCATTCTCAATGGGGTGGGGGTGGAGGGG
>NW_023191857.1:0-292 GCF_002007445.2 Ailuropoda melanoleuca | reverse complement strand
GGTTGTCACAGTCACAACTGTGGAGAAAGGGGGTCAGTGGACACTGCTACTGGCATCTAGGAGTAGAACCCAGAGATGCTCTCAAACCTCCTACAATGCACAGGCTAGCCCCCAACGACAAAGGATACCAGCCAAAAACATTAATGGTGTCTGGGCTGAGAAACCCTAATTTTGATATCTGTTCTTCACGTTTCCTTGTGTTGGAGGAGAAAGCCTCCACGCACAAGGGAGTCACATGAAGCCCAGCCTTCCTGCGGGACTACGTCAGACCTCCCACAGGCCAGCTTCTGCT
>NW_023191856.1:0-961 GCF_002007445.2 Ailuropoda melanoleuca | reverse complement strand
TAATCTGATATAGATAACTTTAGGGGAGCACGTGCATTGCTGTCCATGGTTTAAGTCATGAACTCTCAAATCTTCCATATATTCGATTACAGATATGTTACTCTCCGTGTTTACTTGCCACAACAGAGGTGATGAGTATGTTTCTGTGGTAAACTTTACGAGTAACCACTACTCTCTGGTTCCCCTCTCCTTCCTGCATACAATTCCAGGTCATGGAAATCATGGTCAATCATGTTACTAGTTGTTACTATTCTGACCAAAGGATTATAAGTGTTAGTGGAGTGCGTGTCCTCAGGATCGGGCACATCAAAAGCCTTGTCTCCAGGGCGCCTCGTTGGCTCAATCTGTTAAGCATCTACCTTCGGCTCAGGTCATGATTCCGGAGTCCTGGGATCAAATCCACGCCAGTCTCCCTGCAGTGAGGAGTCTGCTTCTCCCTCTCCCTCTCTCTCTCCCTCTGCTCCTGCCCCCACTCATGCTCTCTCACTCTCTCTCAAATAAATAAATGAAATCTTTACACACAAAAAAAGCCTTGTCTCCACTTCCCTCAAACCCACTTGTTGAAATGATGGGACCACAAAATAAATCACGGAGCTGCCCTGATGATCCATCAGGGTCACAGCAGATTTTTGAATTAGTGAAATGGAAAATTTCTTTGTGTTCAATATGGCAGCATAAACTAATCCTGACCAATATATGTATTAGGGGAATACATTCTGTGTGTGTGTATAAACGATCTTCTTTCCTTGAAACTATAGATTTTAAAAATGATTTTCAAATGTTAAACCTGAAATGGTGAAAAACAATTACCTTCATTCTTAAGACACATTTCCAAAAGGCTGGTATATTTTCTTCACTTTTTCTTTCTTTCTTTTTCTTTTTTTTTAATGTACTGTGAAGATCAGCAACTTTCAAGCTATGAACAGAAGTTTATTTCTGTCCTTAATATTTAAACACCACA
>NW_023191855.1:0-1114 GCF_002007445.2 Ailuropoda melanoleuca | reverse complement strand
GTAATTGCACTACTGAGTATTTACCCCCAAAATACAAAGATGTTAATTCAAAGGATACATGCACTCCTATGCTTATTGCAGCATTATTTATGATAGCCAAATTATAGAAGCAGCCCAAGTGTCCATCGCTTGATGAGTGGATAAAGATGTGGTACACACCCGNTGATGAGTGGATAAAGATGTGGTACACACCCGCACACACACTCACACAGGAATATTATTCAGCCCTAAAAAAGAATGAAATCTTGCCATTTGCAATGACATGGATGGAGCTAGAGAGTATTATGCTAAGAGAAGTCAGTCAGTCAGATAAAGACAAATACAATATGATTTCACTCATATGTGGAATTTCAGAAACAAAACAAATGAGCAAAAGAAAAGAAAAAAAGAGAGACACAAACCAAGAAACACTCTTAACTATAGAGAACAAACTGATGGTTACCAGAGGGCCTGTGGGTGGGGGGATGGGCAAAATAGGTGAAGGGGATTAANCCCCAAAATACAAAGATGTTAATTCAAAGGATACATGCACTCCTATGCTTATTGCAGCATTATTTATGATAGCCAAATTATAGAAGCAGCCCAAGTGTCCATCGCTTGATGAGTGGATAAAGATGTGGTACACACCCGCACACACACTCACACAGGAATATTATTCAGCCCTAAAAAAGAATGAAATCTTGCCATTTGCAATGACATGGATGGAGCTAGAGAGTATTATGCTAAGAGAAGTCAGTCAGTCAGATAAAGACAAATACAATATGATTTCACTCATATGTGGAATTTCAGAAACAAAACAAATGAGCAAAAGAAAAGAAAAAAAGAGAGACACAAACCAAGAAACACTCTTAACTATAGAGAACAAACTGATGGTTACCAGAGGGCCTGTGGGTGGGGGGATGGGCAAAATAGGTGAGGGGGATTAAAGAGGACACTTCATGAGCACTGAGTATGCACAGAACTGCTGAATCACTGTATTGTACATCTGAAACTAATATAACGCCGTATGTTAACTACACCGGAATTAAAATGAAAACTTAATAAAAAATAATTTAAAACTTTGAATTATTTTATTAATAAAAAATATCCACCAAGTTAGTATCTAAGTTATAGC
>NW_023191854.1:8487-9468 GCF_002007445.2 Ailuropoda melanoleuca | reverse complement strand
GAAATACCAAGATTGAAAAACTGGTGATAAGGAACCCTGGGCTAGAGATGTGTGGACATATTTCTCAGAATGTGCACAGAGAAGATACAATTTCTTACAAAAATGCCCATCAAAGGCATCCACTACAGAGCAGTGTGTGGATATTAGTCATCCTCTTTACCTAGCAAACTCAGTGCTTGCTCATCGTTGGAGGCATGGTTGGAGGATAGACTCAAAAGCAAGGACTTCCCTTCATGAGACTTACTTAGTTCCTGCTACTGCTGAGTGCCCTACCTGCCAATGGTAAGTAGTGCTCAATATAGCCCTGATTCCTGGGTATACCAGTCAGCCACCTGGGGCAGGTTGATTACATTGTTCATTCCACTATGGAGAGGGCAATAATTTCACCTCACCAGGATAAATGTACATGCTATTAATGGATTTGCTTTCTTGCCTATAGTACTTCTGCCAGTATCATGATTGATGTCTTATCTACTGTCACAGTATCCCAAACAACATCTCCAAAAAAGCAATAATTTTATGGCAAAATATAGCAATGGGTTCAAGCCCATAAAATGACAATGTGCCCCATTACCCAGAGGCAGCTGGCTTGATAAGATAGTGAAGGCTTAGTGGCAGAACCAGTGGGGAGACCACATTCAGCAAGGTTTGGAGCTGCCTTATAGGATGTAGTATATTCCTTAAATCAACAGCCAATATGTGGGGCCACTCTAATTGTCAGAATGCACGGGCCTGGGAAGTGAACTGTGGAAGTGGAATTTTCTCCCTGTTTTATCAAACAATTCATTGAAGAAACTTTGCTTTCCTTTGCTAGGACCTTGGACTTGATGAAGCTGGAGTTCCTAGGGCTCCAAATAAAGCTTGCACCAGTGATCACAGACATTTCAATGAAATAGCAGCCTGACACTAAACCCTAGCCATTTTTTTTAACTCCCCATACCACCAAACTAACAGGTAGGGAAGGAATCATTCTACTAACTG
>NW_023191854.1:0-554 GCF_002007445.2 Ailuropoda melanoleuca | reverse complement strand
AGGCCATTACTTTGGTAACAGTGTAGTAATTATACATGATGAGGAAAACTGCCCATCATGAACTGGATGGTATATGATTCACCAAATTATAGAGTTGGACACAGCATCCATTATTAGACGTAAATGATCTAAATGAGATTGGGCTCAAATAGGCCCAGAAGGCACAAGTAAATGGCATGAGTTTGTAGATCACTCCTCCCAAGGCACCTCTAATACTTCCCTGCTTTTTCTTTTACTCATACTTGTTGTCTTGTTGGAAATTCCTGATCACTAGTTAGCAGAGGACGAAATATGAGCACAGTTTACAGATGGGTCTGCGGGATATACAGCTCAAAAGGGTGGGGGGAGGTGGCTCTGAAAGGGCCATGAAGGATGGACTCTGGGTAGTACATCTGACTGCTGCATTGCATAGAAAAGACAAAAGTTAAGCTCCACATGACGTAATTAGCAGCGGTTCAGGCTGGGTGGCTGGTTAGGAACCTGGAAATACCAAGATTGAAAAACTGGTGATAAGGAACCCTGGGCTAGAGATGTGTGGACATATTTCTCAGAAT
>NW_023191853.1:0-1236 GCF_002007445.2 Ailuropoda melanoleuca | reverse complement strand
TATTTATTCTTTCAAGGAACCAGCTTCCAGTTCTGTTGATCTGCTCTACTGTGCTCGTGGTTTCTAATTCACTGATCTCTGCTCTAATCTTGATCAACTGATTTCTCTAGTGTGGTTTGGGCCTGTTCTTCTGTTGCTGTTCCAGGTTCTTTAGGTGAGAATATAAACTGCATTTTAAATTTTTCTGTCNGATTTTTCTATTCTTTTGAGTGAGGCTTGGATGGCTATGTATTTCCCCCTTAGGACTGCCTTTGCAGTATCCCATAGGTTTTGGACCGTTGTGTATTCATTCTCGTTGGTCTCCATAAATTGTTTAATTTGTTTTTTGATTTCCTGGTTTATCGAGTCATTCTTGAGCAGGATGGTTCTTAGCCTCCAAGTGTTTGAGTTTCTTCCAGGTTTTTCCTTGTGGTTGAGTTCCAATTTCAAAGTGTTGTGATCTGAAAATATGCAGGGAATAATTTCAGTCTTTTGGTATCGGTTAAGACCTGCTTTGTGTCCCAGAACATGGTCTATTCTTGAGAATGTTCCATGGGGNGGTTTGGGGATCAAGGTAATATTAGCCTCATAGAATGAGTTTGGTAGCTTTCCTTCTGTTTCTATTTTTTGAAATAGCTTTAGGAGAATAGGTATTATTTCTTCTTTGAATGTTTGGTAGAATTCCCCAGGAAAACCGTCTGGGCCTGGAGTTTTATTATTTGGAAGGTTGTTTATCACTGACTCAATTTCTTCATAGTTAATTGGCCTATTTAAGAAATCTATTTCTTCCTGTTTCAGTCTTGGTAGTTTATAGGTTTCCAGGAAGGCCTCCATCTCTTCCAGATTGTTTAGTTTTTTGGCATATAGCTGTTGATAAAAGTTTCTAATAATCCTTGCAATTTCAATGGTGCTGGTCGTGACCTCTCCCTTTTCAGTCATAATTTTAATAATCTCAGTCCTTTCTCTTTGTTTTTGGACAAGTTTTGCCAGTCAGTCTGGATGTATCTTTAGGTTCAAAATGAGTCTCTTGTAGACAGCAAATGGATGGGTCATGTCTTTTGATCCAATCTGCAACCCTGTGGCATTTTTTGGGAGCACTTAGGCCAATCACATTAAAAGTGATTATTGAGAGATATAATTTTAATGACGTCATGTTGCCTGTAAAGTCTTTGGTTCTCTAGATAGATAACTTTCTGTTCTGTATCACTCTTGGGGCCTTTTTACTTTTATAGAACCCCCCTTAATATCTCCTGTAGG
>NW_023191852.1:0-740 GCF_002007445.2 Ailuropoda melanoleuca | reverse complement strand
AATCCCAAGGCATTCGGCAGTGGTCATGCCACTCTCTTCAGATGCTACCTCTTAAAAGACAGTGGAGAAAGCGTGGTTTTCCAGGGTGGTCAGGATTTTCACACTTAACGCCTGACAAATAATAAAGGAACCTGGGGGTGCTTCTCATGAGGGGAAAAGAACTAAATGAAGGAAACGNAAAGAACTAAATGAAGGAAACATAGGCATTAACTTCACATATTTGACCGACATTTTGAAGGAAGAGGGACTAGCTTTATCCTATCTGCTAACAAAAGCAACACAAAAGCTCCAATGTGCAGGAAATATGATAAGGTAAAATAAGATTTGCCTTTTTGAAAGGGGAAAGGATTTTCTAGCAGATAGACCTGTCTGAAAATTAAATGATAGTGAGTTTTCTGCCACTGAAAGTATGCAAGGTGGAGTGGGGCTCAAGGATGTGTGTCTGGGATATCAGATTTTGTCACCGATGTTGCTCTGAAGCACAAAAGGAGAGTCAAGGAGGCTTTCCCCCTACTCATTCTTGCCCCAACCTTGAGGAGAGGCCCCAGAGACAGAGTAGAAAGGGCAGAATCTTAGCATCCCTAAGACCTGTGGTTGAACCCCAGTGTCACCTCTATAACACTCAAGACCCTGTGATTGTTCTATTCCTTGAACATGCCAGGCTCACTCTGGCCACAGGACCTTTGCACTGGTTTGGCATTGGTTAGTCTCTCTGCCTGGTATGTTCTTCTTTCATCAAA
>NW_023191851.1:655-973 GCF_002007445.2 Ailuropoda melanoleuca | reverse complement strand
TTTGTGTCCCCCAAAATTCTTGTGTTGAAACCTAATCCCTTATGTGATAATATTAGGAGATGAGGGCTTTGGGGGGTGATTAGGTCATAAGAGTGGAGCCTTCATGAATGGGATTAGTGCTCTCATAAAAGAGACTCCACAGAGCCCCCTAATCCCTTTCACCATGTGAGGACACAGCAAGAAGATGGCTGTCTATGAATCAGGAAGCAGGCTCTCACCACACATCGAGTCTGTCAGCACCCTGGTCTTGGACTTCCCAGCCTCCAGAATCATGACAAATATCTGCTGTAAAGAAGCCACCCAGCTGGGGGGGGGGGG
>NW_023191851.1:0-474 GCF_002007445.2 Ailuropoda melanoleuca | reverse complement strand
AAAAAAAATAATAAGCTACCCAGTCAGCTTCATCCAAATGGATGAATACAGAGAGAGTTAAAACAACTGGCAGTGGCACAGGCTAGCTCCAGGGAGCTCTTCATCACTCACTATTCTACCTCTTTAAATGCATGAAAATAGGGACACCTGGGTGGCTCAGTCGGTTGGGCAGCTGCCTTCAGCTCAGGTCATGATCCCAGGGTCATGGGATCGAGTCCCACGTTGGGCTCTCTGCTCATAGGGGGGCCTACTTCTCCCTCNNNNGCTTACTTCTCCCTCTGCCTGCCACTCCCCCTGCTTGTGCTCTCTCTCTCTCTCTCTGACAAATAAATAAATAAAATCTAAAAAAAAGCATGAAAATATATTATAATGATTACTATGTTATGATTACAATTTGAAAGACAAAAATACTAAACCAAGTATGCCCAGCAGCTCTCAAAGCCAAAAACAGGCAAGAAAAACACAGAAGAAGCA
>NW_023191850.1:0-1078 GCF_002007445.2 Ailuropoda melanoleuca | reverse complement strand
TAATCCAAACCCACACTGAAGTGGAGAGAAGAATACAATGAATTCTTATGCACTCATCATTCAGTTTCAATTAATGTGTGGCCAATCTTGTTTCATCCATTGATCCTCACTCCACTCCAGATTATTTCGAAGCAAAGCCTATTTGTCATTTGACTACAAATATTTCAGTATACAGCTGTAAATGAGAAGAACTTCTTTTTTAAACTGATCACACCTTAAATATTAATCCTAATTCCCCTTTAACATCATCAAATATCTAGTCAGAATTCAAGCTTCTCTTATTATTGTTTGATTTTTGTAGTTTGCTTGAATAAAGATGCAACCAGATTCTATACCTTGTGAGCAACTGACTTGGCAATTTATTTACAGGCATAATTTACAGGTTTCCCCCCCGCTATTTTGTGAATTTCACAACCCATCCCATCTTTTTTTTTTCCTGTGATTTTAGTTTTATAGAGTATCTCGCATGTAGATTTTACAAAGTGCACCTAACCTATTATTATTTAATGAGTTTCTTTTGTCTTTCCATTTCCTGTGAATTGGTTATTAGATCTAGAGTTTTGATTAGATTCATTTTGGCAGGATGTGTTATAAGTAGTGGTTCATGAGTGTGTTCTATCAGCAGGCATTTATACTCGGTTACTTTAGTTTTTGTGATATTAGCAACCATGGATCATCATTACATAGATCCATTAATTCATTGGGGTGGCACAATTCACTAATTCACTAGGGGTTACCTTGATTTTCTTTCTTTTTTTTTTTAAAGATTTTATTTATTTGTGTGACAGAGATAGACAGCCAGCGAGAGAGGGAACACAGCAGGGGAGTGGGAGAGNGGGAGAGGAAGAAGCAGGATTCCAGCGGAGGAGCCGGATGTGGGACTCGATCCCAGAACGCCGGGATCACGCCCTGAGCCGAAGGCAGACGCTTAACGACTGCGCTACCCAGGCGCCCCTACCTTGATTTTCTTAATTACAGAATTCCTTCATTATTTATCAGCTAAAATAGTCCTGCAAAGAGAAACTCTCTCTGTTCAACTATTTCATTATCCTAGGATACAGCCCATATAAGAAAAGCA
>NW_023191849.1:0-9702 GCF_002007445.2 Ailuropoda melanoleuca | reverse complement strand
TTATATACCAGGAACTTTAACAGAAAGTTGTTACCTTCCTTGTTAATAAGCCCAGGGCTGGCAAACTATGACTGCAGGTCCAATCTAGCCCACTGCCCATTTTTATAAAAGTTTACTGGAACACAGCCATATCTGTTCACTTCTGTATCGTCTATAGCTGCTTTTGTTTTATAAAGTAGAGGTGAATAGTTGCAATAGAGACTCTATGGCCCACAAACAAAATATTTACCATCTTGTCCTTCACAGAAAAGGTTTTCTGACCCCTGCCNAGAAAAGGTTTTCTGACCCCTGCACTGAGGAATATGCTATGATATAAAGGCATTGGCTACAGGACAGAAATATATGAATGGGTTTGGGAAGAATGGGAGGAAGGATACCTTGGGTAGCCAATGACGCAACGTGGGTGAAGAAGGTAAGACTGTCATGGGGGGAAAACTGGTCAGATGTGCAGGAAACCAGAATGATTAGCAGTGAAAGGCCCATCTCGAAGGGAGATGATGACGGGACGGGCTACTGTGGTGTTGCAAATAAGCTGTCCCGTTGGAGTGGAGGCGNCTGAGTTAACTTGTGCCCCATCCCCTCTGGATTTGTATGTTGAAGTCTTAACACCCAGGACCCCAGAATCTGATCTTACTTAGAGCCTTACTTAGGGCCTTTAGAGACATAATCATGTTCTCTTTACCAAAAGGCATATTTAAGAAAGTGTAAATATGAGCCCCAGATGGCAGAAGATATTTGTAAATCCTATAGTTGACAAAAGACGCATTACCAAGATATATATAGAACTTCTACAAATCAATAAGAGAAAACTGATAATCCAATTTAAAAATAGTAAAAGGACTTACACAATCACATCACAAAATAAAATACCCAAATTAACAATAAGGATACAATGTGCACTTGATCTTACATGTCATTAGGGAACAGCAATTAAAGCCACAGTGAGAACCACTACTTACCCATCGAAATGACTAAATTTAAAAAACTGGCCTTAGCAAGTGTTAGCAAAGATAAGGAGCAATGAGAATTACTCAGACACTGATTGCAGGAATGTAAGTTGGTACAACCACTTTGGAAAACTTGTTGAATTTGTAAATATCAAATAATCCAGATAATTCACTCCCGGATACATATCCCCCCCAAAATGTAAAAATGCACTAAAAATGCTTATAGTTGCATTATTTATAATTATTAAAAACTTAGAACTACCCAGAGGCCTACAAAAAGAAAAATGAATGTGATCGATCCATATAACAGAACACTACTCAGCAATGGGAAGAAATGAACTATTGCTGCATACACACACACACACAGAGAATAATACACAAATCTCATAAACATAACGTTAAGTGATATATGTCAGAAAATAAAGATCATATTCCATTTTTACAGAATTCTGAGGCAGGCAGAATGAACCATATGATAAAAGTTAAGAGCACCAGAATTGGGATAAATTTCATCATGTGCCTTCTGAAACCATGCACTTGGAAGGTTAGAAGGACAAAGCACCAATTCTATGGTAATCTCTCATTATACATATGTGAGAGTTATTATTGGAAGAAATTGGTTCCCATGACTATGGAGACTGAGAAGTCCCACAATATCTGCAAGGTAGACACCGGGGAAAGCTGGTGGTGCAGTTTGAAGGCCTGAGAACTGGAGAGCCAAAATGGTATAAATTCCAGGCTGAGTCTGAAGACACAGCGGTTAAGCATCTGCCTTCGGCTCAGGGCCTGATCCCGGCGTTATGGGATCGAGCCCCACATCAGGCTCTTCTGCTATGAGCCTGCTTCTTCCACTCCCACTCCCCCTGCTTGTGTTCCCTCTCTCACTGGCTGTCTCTATCTCTGTTGGATAAATAAATAAAATCTTTAAAAAAAAAATGTAGTATCTTCTGAGTACCAAGGGACAGGTAATAGGGAAAGGGTGGGGGAATACAACAGCAATTTTAAGGTGGTCATGATTTTGTGTTCTGAATTGGGGAACAAAAATAAAGTTTCTTTCTGCCAAATTTAAGGAAGACAGGATTGAAGAACCACTAAGTATGTATTTTAATCTAGCTCTTTCAAGTTTTATACCTTCTTTGGGATTTTTTTAGTAATTTTTTTTTGTAACTTAACTTTTAGATGATTTCACACCTACAGAATAGTTGCCAGAATTAAAAAAAAAAAAGAATCCCTGTTCACTCTTCACAAATTTCTCAATTGTTAATACTTAATCATATATGCTTTATCATTTTCTCTCTGTATGTACACATATGATTATTTTTTTCTTAAAAGTGAATTACAAATATTATGGCTCTCTACTCCTGAATCTGCCATGTGTATTTCCTGAGAACAAGGACGTTCGCTTACATAAACATAGTATAACTACTAAAATAAAGAAATCATCAGTATTACACTGTTATCTCATATGGGAACCTAATCCACATATTTCCAATGGCTCATATTTATAGCATGTGGGGGGGGGCAAGCCCCCGCACGCATGTGTGCATATTCCTACCTACCAGTTCTGGATACATTCCATGATCAAAGATTGATCAAACATTGGCATTTGGTTTCTGTGTCTCTCCAGTCTCCTTTAAATTGGGACATTTTCTCAGTCTGTCCCTTATAACCTTGATAGGGCAGTTATTTGTAGACTGTCCCTCAACGTGGATTATCTGATGATTCCCCCATGATTGGAAAGACACAGGGAGAGAGGCAAAGTCTATATTTAAGTTTCTCCAGGAAGAGGAAACTTTTATATTCATAAAAGTAAGGATCTTTTCCACATCACAGGTAGATGTGAGTCAGGACGCTCTTCTGGAAGACTGTTTCAAGTGGTAATGCATAGGATCCACGCCCCTTCCATCATGTGGCCCCACCATTTTATCCTCTAGCTTCCAGACATATGTGTGCATGTGAGAGAGATCTTAGACACAAGTGTGGGGTCACCAGAGTGTTGCATATCATTCCATATGCCCAGAACTCAATACCATCATCACTGTAATTACCAGGGCAGCTGAGAAATGTGGGGGCATAAGTGAGCACTAACAGTTCCGCCACACCAGCTCAGAGCTGGCAGGGTCTACTGGACAATAAGAAGGAACCAGGTAATGTGTCCACCCAGCACCAAGGTGAGCAAAAACAAAGCCAGAGGACAACCCACCAGCTCTGTCTATTTTTGGGTGACTGGTCTCGTCTGGTCTGTTTAAGTGCAAGCATCAGAACGTGCAGTGATAGGACCCTTGAACTAATTCTGTCGAACCACAGAAAAGAAATGTTATTCTGGGAACTCAGAAGCACAGACTTCTAAAACTCATTTATTACTGAAACCAGGGGAAAATTTTAGAAAACTATTTGGCATTGCCTCCACGACACAGGAGGAGCCTAAAGAATAAAGATATTGCTGAAATGCAAAGCAAAAAAAGGAAAATATAGAAGATAAGAATATTGAGCAACTAAGAGTGAAATTACAGAAATATCATTTTTATTGGAGTCCGCAAGGAGTGATGTCAATGCTGAGGACAAAGATCTCCCAGGATTTGGAGGAAAGGGATGAAAGAAAAGAAAATGAATACAATAGAGGCAGAGAATAAGTATCAGAGACACGATCTAAGAATTATAGATATTTCCAAGGAAGATTCCAGAGCAATTGCAACAGAAATAGTTGAAGACAGTACAGTTGAGTAAAACTTTCATGAGCTGGCAGGGGGAAAAAACCATGGATACCATTTTTAAAACATCAACATAGGTATGATAAATGCAAATATTCATCACAGCTAGGTAAATCCTAGAATCATTTTTTTGTTACAAAGATAAAGAGAAAATCTAGCACAAGTAAAACCTAAAAAAGAAAAAAAAAACAGACCTCATATTTCCTTTTACAAAAAATCAGAAGACAATGGAATAATTCTATAAAGTTTTTGAGGAAAAGGGAAACTAGCCTGAGAATTTAAACACAGTTTTTGTAATTGGCTCTTGAAGAAAAATACTAAACCCACAAATATGACCATGAAAGACATTTTTCTTTCTTATGAGAAACAGATGGAATTTATAGATGTGACTATTGTTTTAAACCAATCACACCAATATCTGTGTGCTTTTTCTCCAGAATATTAGCTACAGGTTGCTGCAAAGTGGAGAAAAAATGAAGGACAAACATATGCTTGCAAATTTCCTGTTAAGAACTCACCTTTGTTTTTCAATTTGCTGGCCCGCTTCATTTTAGAGAATAAAGGGAATCTTGCCCTTCAATGCCCCAAATGATGTGAAAGCATAGTGACTGCATGTCTCTATTGAGTTTTCCAAAAGTACTGTTTCAAACAGGGTGGTCAAGAAAAGCTTCATTTATAAGGGGAAATTTAAGCAAAGACTTGAAATGAGGGAGCGAGACTTGCAGATGGCTGGTGAAACTGATCCAAGCAGAAGAAAGGTCAAGTGCGAATGCCCTAAGGCAGGTGGGTGTGAGGGCAGCAAAGAGACAGAGGGGGGAGGGGTGTGGGGAACTGGGATAGACTGGTGATGGGTAGTAAGGAGGGCACGTATTGCATGGTGCCCTGGGTGTTATACGCAACTAATCAATCATCGAACTTTACACCAGAAACCAGGGATGTACTGTATGGTGACTAACATAATATAATAAAAAAACATTAAAAAAAAAAGAGAGAGAGAGACAGAGGAGGGAGAGGGGTAGGAGATGAGGTCGTGGAGGCCAGGGAGTTTACAGTTCATGTGGGGCCTCGCAGATTATCATATGGACTTTGGTCTTTACTCTGAGCGAGATAGTTACTGGAAGGTTTTGGGCAAAAGAAATTATCTCCTTTATTTTTTAAAAGAGGTTGTTCTAGATGTTGTGTGGAAACTAACCTTGATATGGAGTATGGGCAGGGGAGAGCGGGGTCAAGAGTGGATGCAGGAAGCTCAGTAATGAGGCTACCACAACAGTCCAGGTTGCACATGGTCACGGCATGGGCCCAGACGATCATCTTGAAAATGCCGAGAAGTGCTCAGATGCTGCGTATATTGGGAAGGTCAAATGAATAGCACTTGCTGGTGGAGTGGATGGAGAATTAGAGAGAGGGAAGTAAAAGGAAAGCTCACTATCTCAATTCAGCAGCTCTGCCAAGTTCAACGATACAATGATCCCACCACCTTTTAAAACTCTCACCTCCCTTAAACCATTTTCCTTCTCACATGACACACACTCCATTCCCATCATGACAAACTCTCCTTTGCATATACTCATCGCCCTTGTTTCACTTCCTCTCCATTGTTCTCACTGGTGCTCACCTGCCTTGTTAATTCATCTCTGCCTAGTGCACACATGCGTCAGGAAGTGGGCACAGTTAGAGAAACAGGCATGGCAATACTTACTGGCCTCATTGTAAATTCACTGTTAACAACCTCAAGGCAGACATTAGAGTTGTTGGTGATATTAGAATTTCACAACTCTCTCATCTGGTCACTTTTCCACCTTTTTTTTTTTCTCTAGATATCACAACTTCCTTCTCAAAATTCTAATTCCTCTCAACTCACCCATATTAACATTCATATTCTCTGCTTTATTTCCTGTTACTGCAAATAAATCGTCCAAGCTCCTTTTGGAAGCCAATCCTTACCATTGGGCACTGACTCCCCCGTATCATCAAATTTCCATCTCTGTTAGATCAATCCCATCAGCATACAGATAAATATTTCCTCTTCTACTAACATTCCATTTGCCTGCTCCCCTTTGCAGCAAATCTCTTAAAAACTGTCTTTCCTTTTTGCCTCTACTTCTTCTTGTTCTGTTGCTCTTGAACTGATCCCAGGCAAGCTTTCCCACACATTACTTCCCCAAGACAGTTCTTTCCAAGATCCTCCTTGACCCCCACATTGTCAGATACAGTGGTTGGATATCAGCCCAATTCTTAATCCTACTTGACCTAGGAGTGGCATTTGACAGCTTGGAACACTCTTTCTTTCTTGAAATAGCTTTCTAATCCATAGCTTGGGGGCTACATTCAAGGGGACTTGAAAAAGTCTTCTCACACTTGACTGATGGCACACTCTCCATCTTCTTTACTGGATCCTCATCCCTCTGACCTTTTCAATACTGGCCTTCCCAGGATTCAGTCACTTACTTGGTGACCTCATCCAGTTTCATAGCAATAAATACCACCTGTACCTTGGTCCCTCCAAATTTATGTCTTCTCAGAATTTCATATTTGTATATCTAACTGTATAACTATAAATCTGTTTCATTTGGATGACTACTTGGATTCTCGAATTAACCCCAAATTGTTAATACTCACTGTGTCACCAAACCTGATTCTCCTACATTCTTGTCCATTTCAACAAATTAACATAGTATTCTTCCCACTGCTAGGACAACAAATTTGGAATCCACCTTAATTTTTCCTCTACACCTCAGAACTCCATACTTCTGAGAAACTCCTGTCAGATCCATCATTCTATAATATGCAATGTCTGCAAATTTCACCAGCTCCCCAACCAGCACTGCGATTCTAGTCACCTAGACTCTTGAAACAGCGTCTGAACTGGTCGTTCCCATTCTATTCTCAGTCTCCTGCAGACGATACATCACATAGCAGTTAGAATGATCTTAAAATGTAAGTTGTCTTCAGTTCAGAATCTTCCCGAAACTACCTGTTTGGAATAAATGCTAAGTCCTTACAATGGCTTAAGAGGCCCTTCCCTTCCTTCTTTGACTTCCTTTCTTCCACCTTCTCTCAAAAATAGCCAAACACGCAATCCCTCACTTCCCCATTGTATTAGTTAGACTTCTCCAAAATCTCCAATTTTATGTATGTGTGTATTTTATTAGAAGGGAAGACTTAAGTTATTATGGAGGCTGGTAAGGTCAAAATCTGCAGATCCTTTGTCCCTATTTGAGTCCAAAGCCCAGCACACTACTTACTGTAGAACTAGGAAGAGTTGGTGTTCCAGTTCAAAGGCCTTCAGACAGGAAGAGTTAATGCTTCCATTCATAACCTGTCTAGAGAATTCTCTCCTACTCTTGAGATGGTCAGACTTTGTTCTATTCAGGTCTTCAGTGGATTGGATAAGGCCCACTAGTGTTAGGAAGAGCAATCTGCTTTACTTTTTCTACCAAATCAAAGGTTAATCTCAGTCCAAAACACTCTCACAGAAATACCCAGAATAAAGTGTGGCCAAATATGTGGGTACTCCTTGGCCCAGTAAGGTTGACACCATAAAATTAACCATTATATCCACAAGGACCCTAGCATTTACTGTTTCTTCTTCTTAGAATGCTCCTTCCCTAGGTATTCACATGACTTCCTCGCTCACTTTCTTCAGGTCTCTTCTCAAAGATTATATTATCAGGGGGGTATACTCTGACCCCTCACCCACTTTATACTAGCACTTCCTGCTCCTTCTTGCCCATTATTTTTTCTCTCTTAACATGCACCGCCACCTGTTATAGTATGTGTTTGCTTGTTTATTGACTCTTCTCTCTCTCAGGTTCCACATGCATGTCAGTGGAAGGCAAGAATTTTGTCTACTTTATTCACTGCTGAATCCCCACAACCTACTATACAGTAATTCATAGGTGAATATGTGCTGAATGTACTAATTCTTGAATTTAACCATGAAATAACATCACCTATACAGAAAAAAAAAAAGAAAGATAAATGAATGAAATTTACGTATGCCAAAATGATAATGTAATATTCCCTTGAGTTTTAATATTTTGAGGAATTTCTCTCTTTTTTTTATTTATTTCCTTTAAACAAAAATATTTTATTAGAAGTTTTATCCACCAAGGACAGCAAAGTTGGAGGAATGGTGCTACCCAACTTCAGACTTATTATAAAGCTGTAGTAATCAAGACAGTGTGGCATTGGTAAAGGAATAGACAAGAAGATCAATGGAACAGAATAGAGAGTCCAGAAATAAACCCCCATAAATATAGTCAAGTGATCTTCAACAAAGAAGTAAGGGCAATACAACAGAGAATAAATGGTGCTAGAACAACTGGACAACCACATAAAAAATTATGAATCTAGACACAGATCTTACATCCTTCACAAAAACCACATACCTAAATGTAGAATGCAAGACTACAAAGCTCCTATAATATTGGAGAAGACCTAGAAGACCTTGGGTATGGTGATGCCCTTTTAGATACAACACAAAAGAGATGATCTGTGAAATAAATAACTGGTAAACTAGAATTCATTAAAATTAAAAACTTCTGCTCTACAAAGGGCAAAATCAAAAGAAGTAGAAGATAAGCCATAAATTGGAACAAAATATTTGCAATATACATATCTCATAAAAGAATGCTCCAAAATACACAAAGAACTCTTAACCTTTAACAATAAGAAAACAAACAACCTAACTTAAAATGAGTTCATCGAAGGTGCTCTACAGATGGCAAATAAGCATTCAAAAACGTGTTGCACGTCATATGTCAACATGGGAAATTCAAATTAAAGTAACTGTAAGAGACCACTTTATACTTATTAGAATGGCCACGATCTGGAACATTGACAACCTCAAATGCTGGGGAGGACGGGGAGCAACGAGAACACTCATCCACTGCTGGTCCGAATACAAAATGGCGGATCGACTCCTGCAGATGGTCTGGTGGTTTCTTGAAAAGCTAAACATACTCTTATATGATCCAGCAATCACACTAGTTGGTATTTACCCAAAGGGGTTAAAAATTTATGTTCACACAAAACCCAAACAAAAATGTTTATAACAGGTTTGTTTATAACAGGTTTATTCATAATCCCTCAAACTTGGAAACAAGCAGGATACTCTTCAGCAGGTGAATGGATAAACTGTGGTAGACTTGGACAAGAGAATATTATCCAGCACTAAAAAAGAAATGAGCTATGAAGGCATGAAAGAAATGGAAGAACCTTCAGTGCATTTTACTAAGTGAAAGAATCCAATCTGCAAGGCTACAGTCTTTCTACCTGATTCCAACTATATGACATTCTGGAAAAGACAAAACTGTGGAGACAGTAAAATGATCAGTTGTGGTCAGGGGTTGGGAGTCAGGGTAGAGATGAGCAGGTGGAGTACAGAGGATTTTTAGGGCATGAAAATACTCTGAATTAGTAATATTATAATGATGAATATAAATCATTACACATTTTCCAAACCCATAAAATATACAACACCAAGAATGGACCCTAAGGTGATGTATAGCCTTTGGAAAATTACAACGTGTCAATGTAGGTAAAAATGAACCATGCATGTGTGGGGGTAGGGGGTGTATAGCAATCTTCATATCTACCTCTCCATTTTTCTATAAAGTTAAAACTACTTCTAAAAAAATTAGGTGTGAAAAAAGTCCTATCAATCTACACACTATTATTTTACTGATTTTGCTGGTGTCTGAAGTGCAGAGAAAGGAACTGAAAATCAGAATTCAAATCTTTATTTTGTCCTTCAAATCTTTATTTTGATTTTTCCTTGGTTCAAAATTTTGCTTTGATACCTTTGGTTTAAAAGTAATGTGCTAGTTGTTCGTTTAAGTAGAGGAGACATACCGTGTGAATTCCCTCATACATTGGTATAGACATCTGTTTCCACCAAATATCTCAGTTAAGGTAAGAGTACTAATTTATTTCTTGTACATGCCTCAAAACATTTTCATAAATGTTTGGTGAGCAGTTATATACCAGGAACTTTAACAGAAAGTTGTTACCTTCCTTGTTAATAAGCCCAGGGCTGGCAA
>NW_023191848.1:0-594 GCF_002007445.2 Ailuropoda melanoleuca | reverse complement strand
CAAAACAGAGTATCATAGAGGAAAAAATAAAACACGACAAAACCAGAGAGGAAGACAAACTATAAGAAACTGTTAATCATAGGAAACAATCTGAGGGTTGCTGGAGGGGGATGGGGGTGTAANTGGGGGTGTAAGGATGGGGTAACTGGGTGATGTACATTAGGAGGGCATGTAATGTAATGAGCACTGGGTATTATATAAGACTGAGGAATGAAAGACCTATATCCCTGAAACTAACAGTACATTATATGTTAATTGAAATTTTAAAAATGTTTAAAAAATAAAAATTATAAGGCCCAATAATCAAAAGTCTTAAATCTCATGATTAAGTTTGGGATCTTTCTATTAGTGATAAGATGCTTCTTAAAATTAGATGATCTCATAGTGAAAGTATAGCTTTCTAGAAGAGATAAAAAGTGCCTGAAATAGAATAACTATTATGGTAATATAAAATTTAGGACTACTATTTGCCAAGGACAAAAAAATATCATAAATTGGTCTGTTGAAAAAGTAGAATTTATCGCATCAAGAAACTGAAAAATAAACAACTGCTTGATTCAGAGGCTCAAAAGATGTCACCTGGACACAATATCT
>NW_023191847.1:0-1112 GCF_002007445.2 Ailuropoda melanoleuca | reverse complement strand
TCAGGGTCCAGCTGATCAAGAATGGAAAAAATCACAGCCTTTGTACCCAATGATGGCTGCTTGAATTTTATCGATATAAGTGCTTTAGTCTATTGTAGTTTCTGTTCCTGAAAGTTTCTCCCAGTTTTTTTTTTAAAGATTTTATTTATTTATTTGACAGAGATAGAGACAGCCAGCGAGAGAGGGAACACAAGCAGGGGGAGTGGGAGAGGAAGAAGCAGGCTCTTAGCGGAGGAGCCTGATGTGGGGCTCGATCCCATAACGCCAGGATCACGCCCTGAGCCGAAGGCAGACGCTTAACTGCTGTGCCACCCAGGCGCCCCATCTCCCAGTTTTTTTATATGATGCACAGGTATTTTTAGTGATTGCCACTGACACCAAAAGTAAACTGTTGACTTTATTCCAGGAAAATGATGGAGTTCTGATTGCTGGATTTGGTTGCAAAGGTCATGCTCTTGGTGACATTCCTGGAGTTTGCTTTAAGATTGTCAAAGTAGCCAATGTCTCTCTTTTGGTCTTATATGAAGGCAAGAAGGAAAGACGAGGATCATAAATTTGATGGTGAAAACATGACAGTAATAAATTTTCTTATGCCAAAAAAAATGGACTTTATTCCATAGGCAGTGGAGCGAAACTGAAGAATCATAAGCAGGAAATTGACAGAATGAGAATTTTGTCTTAGAATGAGTATCATGGCAGAATGTAAACAGAGGGGACAGGGCAAGAAAGGATGTTAGGAGTTGAGCTAGGAGGTGACTGACCAGAAATAATGAAATTCTGAACTAATGCGGTGACAGTGGAGATAAAGAAAAATAGATGGATTTGAGATTTGTTCTGGAGAGAGAAGACCCAGACCTCGATGATTCACTTAGTATAGCAAGTGAGAGACAGAAAGGAATGAAGGGTGACTTCCTGGTTTCTCCCAGAAAGAAGCGTGACAAAAGTTTGACAACAAACTTACTCCAAATGCAATCTCCAAAGGACTAGTCATTGGGGCTAAAAGCATTTGGAGAACTTCTTTTTTAAATGTAGTTTTTCTAGAGTTTGACGTAGTAGGTCTGAGGTGGAATCTGAATTTAGTTTTAATGTTCATTTTTATCAAAATTTTAAAT
>NW_023191846.1:0-8385 GCF_002007445.2 Ailuropoda melanoleuca | reverse complement strand
TGAGCTAACATTACACTACTGCCCGTAGACTAACTGGAATTGAAATAAAAACTCTAGCTGATGTCGAAGAGATTGCTGCCTANACTGGAATTGAAATAAAAACTCTAGCTGATGTCGAAGAGATTGCTGCCTATGTTCTCCTCTAGGATTTTGATGGATTCCTGTCTCACATGGAGGTCTTTCATCCATTTTAGAGTTTATCTTTGTGTATAGTGTAAGAGAATGATCCAGTTTCATGCTTCTGCATGTGGCTGTCCAATTTTCCCAGCATAGACTACTGGATATTTTTCCTGTTTTGTAAAAGATTAGTTGACCATAGCATTAAGGGTCCATTTCTGAACTCTCCATTCTGTTCCATTGGTCTATGTGTCTGTTTTTCTGCCAGTACCCTGCTGTCTTGGTGATCACAGCTTTGTAATATAGCTTAAAATCAGGCAATGTGATGCCCCCAGCTTTGTTTTTCTTTTTCCACATTTCCTTGGCGATTCAGGGTCTTTCTGGTTCCATACAAATTTTAGGATAGTTTGTTCCAGCACTTTGAAAAATGGCATTGGTATTTTGATTGGGAGAATATATCTTATCTCTCTTGTTCACCACTCTACCTGAATGATCGCTAACAAATACCTAGCACCTATATTTGACAAGGAAAAGAGGTATCACAAAGAACAAAACAGTCAAAAGGGAAAAGTCCCTGCCTCCACAGATTTTATTTCTATTTGGTGAAGAGAGGCAATAAACAAATATGCATCGAGTGCAGTGAGTTTGACTGTGATGAGTGCTAAGGAAAGTGAGGCAGGGAGCAGATGGTATATGATGGAGGGTGGGGAGTGTGGTGGTTGGATTCTCCCTGGTCAGAGGAGGCATGCCATTGAACAAAAGGATCAAAATTGAAAATATCAACAATAAAGATAATATGGAGTATGGTCACTCTGTTTGGAAGCTTCGGGACTTTCAGGAGTCTGCTTGTGTCAGGTCACAAGGCTCTCACAAAGGCAGCCAGAAAAATGTGCACGTGGATAATATGCTTCAAGACATACTTCATCAGAGTGAGAAAGAGGGCAACTTTGGCAATCATGCTACAATGAGACAAAAGTGAATGCTGGTCAAAATCAGATTTAATCTGTAGGCACATTGAATGTACAGTACTGCTTGCTAGTCCAGAGGAATGATGAAACTGCATATCCACTGAGATGATATGTAATAATGTTTGGATAATAATATTTAATTTTCTGACCTGCCCTTCTTTTGTGTTTTTTTAAAAATTTCACTGTATGTTAACATACAGTGTTGTAAGAGTTTCAGATGCACAGTATAGTGATTCAACAATTCCATATATTATTCCATGCTCATCAAGACAAGTGTCCCATTAATCCCCATCACCTATTTCACCCATCCCACACACACATCCCCTCTGGTAACCATTGTTTTGTTCTAGTTAAGAGTCTGTCTTTTGGGGCACCTGGGTGGCACAGCGGTTAAGTGTCTGCCTTCAGGGGCGCCTGGGTGGCACAGCGGTTAAGCATCTGCCTTCGGCTCAGGGCGTGATCCCGGCGTTATGGGATCGAGCCCCACATCAGGCTCCTCTGCTATGAGCCTGCTTCTTCCTCTCCCACTCCCCCTGCTTGTGTTCCCTCTCTCGCTGGCTGTCTCTATCTCTATCAAAAAAAAAAAAGAGTCTGTCTTTTTTTCCTTTGATTTGCCTCTTTTTTCCCCCGTGTTCATCTGTTTTGTTTCTTAAATTCCACATATGAATGAAATCATATAGTAATTGTATTTCTCTGACTTATTTTGCTTAGCGTAATACTCTAGCTCCATCCACATCATTGCAAATAGCAAGATTTCATTCTTTTTCATGGCTGACTAATATCCCATTGTGTGTGTATACACACACACACACACCCCACATCTTCTTGATCCACTCATCAACTGATGAACATTTGGACTCTTTCCATAGTATGGCTATTGTTGATTATGCTGCTATAAACATCAGGGTGCCTGTATCCCTTTGAATCAGTATTTCTGTATCCTTTAGGTAAATACCTCCTAGTGCAATTGGGTGGTAGGGTAGATTTTTAACTTTTTGAGGAATCTCCAGTCTGTTCTCCAGAGTTGCTGCACCAGTTTGCATTCCCACAAACAGCGTAAGAGGATTCCCCTTTCTCTACATCCTCACCAACATCTGTTGTTTCCTGAGGTGTTAATTTTAGTAATTCTGACAGGTGTGAGGTGGTATCTCATTGTGGTTTTGATTTGTATTTCCCTGATGATGAGTGATGCTGACCAATTTTCATGTGTCTGTTGGCCATTTGTATGTCTTCTTTGAAGAGATGTCTGTTCATGTCTTCTCCCCATCTTAACTGAAATATTTGTTTTTTGGGTGTTGATTTTCCTAAAATTTTTATAGATTTTGGAGACTACCCCTTAACAGATATATCATTTGCAAATATCTTCTCCCATTCCATAGGTTGACTTTTTGTTTTGTTGATTGTTTCCTTTACTGTGAAGAAGCTCTTTATCTTGATGAAGTCCCAATAGTTTAATTTTGCTTTGGTTTCCCTTGCCTCAAGAGCAATACCTAGTAAGAAGTTGCTACAACTGATGTCAAAGTGTTCTCCTCTAGGATTTTGATGATTTCCTGTCTCACATTCAGGTCTTTTATCCATTTTAAATTTATTTTTTCACATGGTATAAGAATGTGGTCCAGTTTCTTTTTTCTGAGTGATCCTGTCCTGTTTTGCCAACACCAAGTTTTGAAAAGACTCTGGTTTATTCCCCCCATTAGATATTTTTTCCTGCATTGTCGAAGATTAGTTGACCATAGAGTTGAGGGTACATTTCTGGGGTCTCTATTTCATTCCATTTATCTGTGTGTCTGTTTTGGGGCCAGTACCATACTGTCTTGATGACTACAGCTTTGTAAAATAACTTGAAGTCCAAATTGTGATGCTTCCAGATTTGATTTTTTTTTAGTTTAAATTCTATGAGACAATATATAGTACACCCTAGTTTCTGATGTAGTGTTCAATGATTCATCCCCTGCATATAACATCCAGTGCTCATCACATCACGTTCCCTCCTTAACGGCCAACAAGCAGTTACCACATCCTTCGCCCACCTCCCCTTCCACAACCATCAGTTTGTTTCCAAGAGTCAAGAGTCTCTCATGGGTTGTGTCACTCTCTGATTTCCTCCAATTTGGTTTTCCTTCCCTTCCCTATGATGTTTTCTGCCATTCCTTATCTTGCACATATGACTGAAACCATATGAATATGGTCTTTCTCTGACTGACTTATTTCACTTAGCATAATACCCTCCAGTTCCATCCATGTCAATGCAAATGGTGGATATTCATCCTTTCTGATGGCCAAGTAATATTCCATTGTATATATGAACCACATCTTCTTTTTCATTTGTCTGTTGAAGGGCATTTTGGCTCCTTCCACAGTTTGGCTATTGTGGACATTGTTGCTATGAACACTGGGGTACATGTGCCCCTTCTTTTCACTACATCTGTCCATTGCTGAGAGTGGAGTGTTGAAGTCTCCTACTATTAATGTATTATTATCAGTATGATTCTTTATTTTGGTTATTCATCGGTTTATGTAGTTAGCTGCTCCCACATTGGGGGCATAGATACTTACAATTGTTAGATCTTCTTGTTGGATAGACCCTTTAAGTATGATATGGTGTCCCTTTACATCTCTTACTACAGTCTTTGGTTTTAAAATCTAATTTGTCTGATATGAGAATTGCTACCCCAGCTTTCTGTTGAGGTCTGTTAGCATGGTAAATTGTTCTCAATACCCTCACTTTCAATCCGGAGGCGTCCTTACTTTCAAAATGAGTCTCTTGTAGACAGCATATGGATGGGTCCTTCTTTTTTATCCAATCTGAAACCCTATGTCTCTTGATGGGGGCATTCAGCCCAGTCACATCAAGAGTAACTGTTGAAAGAAATGAATTTAGTGACTTTGTATGGCCCGTAAAGTCCCTTTTTCTATAGATCATCTCTGTTAATTTCTGGTCTATGTTATTCTGAGGTGTTTCTTCTTTTATAGAATCCCCCTTAATAGTTCTTGCAGGGCTGGTTTGGTGGTCACAGATTCTTCCAGTTTCTGCTGGTCCTGGAATCGCTTTGTCTCTCCATCCATTCTGAATGACAGCCTTGCTGGATAAAATATTCTTGACTGCATGTTCTTCTCATTTAGTACCTTGAATATGTCTTGCCAGCCCTTTCTGGCTTGCCATGTCTCTGTGGACGGCTCTAACATTATTCTGATATTCCTCCCTCCATACCTAAGAAGTCTCTTCCCCCTATCTGCTCTCAGGATGGCTTCCTTGGCTCTAAGATAAGCAAGTTTTACTATTATATGCCTCGGTGTTGGTCTATTTTTACAGATCTTGGGAGGGGTTCTCTCTGCCCCTTGGACACTGAATGCCTGTTTCCTTCCCTGGATTAGGGAAGTTTTCAGCTATGAGTTGCTCAAATATACCTTCTGGCCCTCTCTCTCTCCATGCACTCAGGGATCCCTGCAGTTCCTGGATTGTGTCTGGGCACTGTTCTAAAGCCCTTGCTTGGCTGCTACTGGTCTGTGAGTTTTTGCCCGGTCCCCAGTGCAGGATGGTTTTGCACTCCAGTGTTATATCACTTTCCAGGAGCCAGCTTATGGGGAGGCTCCTTCCACCTCTGTTTATATTCCGGTATCTCCCCAAAGATTACCAACTCTGCCCTTCCTACTTTGCGACAGGCAGTGCTTTTCTGCTTGTAGAGATGCAAATATATATTCTTACATCTCAGGCTGATTTCATTGATGGTTTGGTAGATATCCAGCTACGTTCAGGTGACCAGTTGAAACGAGGTCCCCTACTCCTCCACCATCTTGCTTCTTCTCCCCCAAATAAAAAAATTTTTAAAGGTTCTGGAAGAATAAAGGGGGGGGTAAAAAGAAGGGGAAATGAACCATGACAGACTATGGACTCTGGGAAAAAAACTGAGGACTTCAGAGGGGAGGGGGGTGGGGGATTGGGATAGGCCAGTGATGGGTATTAAGGAGGGCACATATTGCATGGATCACTGGGTGTTATATGCAAACAATGAATCATGGAACACTACATCAAAAACTAAGATGTACTGTATGGTTACTAACATAATAAAAAATTATTTTTAAAAATAAAATAAAATAAAATATTCTTCTGGACTCCAGGAAACAAATTGAGGGTTGCAGAAGGAAGGGGGTAGGGAAACGGGTAACTGGGTGACAGGCATTAAGGAGGGCACATGATCCAACGAGCACCAGGTGTTATATGCAATTAATGAATCACTGACCACTACATCAAAAACTATTGATGTACTATATGTTGGCTAATTGAACTTAATTTTTAAAAAAAAAGATTCTTTCATGTTTAAATTTAGTAATTCTGAACACCAAGATATACATCATTTAAAATAAAATGCCTAGCAACAAACTTTGAGAAAATATCACAGGACAAACAACCAACACAAAGTTTAAAGCAGTTGTAAAGACCCTTATACATTACTGAGAAAAAAAAAAGAAGCAATGACAAATAACAATTGTCAGAATCTACAAATGGGTTTTTCATTGAAAACAATTATACATAGCAGTAAGTATATGAAAATGTAGTCAACCTCATTAGTTATTAGGAGTTGAAAATCAAGGACACCGATACATCACATTTATGAATTTGCAGCTGTCAATGATTTAAAAATCTGCAAGACCAGGTACTGGAGAAAATGTAGACCAATGAAATAATTTATACAAAACTAGGGTAGGATAAATTGATAGAAACACTTTGAGAGAAATCTTGGAGGAGTTAAGATGGTGGAGGAGTAGGGGTCCCCTTTTTCAGGTGGTCCTCTGAGTCGAGCTGGATAGGTACCAGACCATCCTGAACACCCACGGAATCAGCCAGAGACGCAGGAAGACACATCTGGATCTCTACAAATGAACATCTCCTGTGCTGAGTATTGAGGTACGACACAGGGAGCCGTGAAACCGTGCACAGATATAGGAAGATAAATGGAAGTGGGAGGGAGCCGCCGTGCTTGGGCGCCAGGAAGCAGTAGCCACCTGCACTGGGGAGCAGGCCAGACTCACAGACCGGCACCCGCAAGAGAACAGACTGAGACGGTGAGCCTGGGATTCGAGTGACCAGACTGAAAACTGGTGCTCAGGAGCATGCGAACCACACTGAAACAGGGAGCTCGGGAGCGCGAGGGAACCGGGGCAGCTGGCAATGTTAGAAGCACAAAGGACAGAGATGTGCCGGCCCTGGAAGTGAGGGCTGGGACACCGGCTGTGGGGCGCACAACCTGGGCGCTGCAGGGTTTTTGGCATCACCGACAGAAACAGAGTTAAAGTTGCCAGGAGAGCTCAGTGGACAGCGGACTGCAATCTCTCTGTTCTGAGACAGAGGCCAGGATATGGCCACTGCTGCTCTGACTCTCAGAAGAGCCACAGAAAACCCCCAGGGAAAGACGATAGAGAACAAAAGTCCGGAAATACCGGCTCACAGGGTGCCCATCCCCATCCCCCCTCGCAGGGGACACAGAGACTCTACCCAAACAGGGTTGCCTAAGTATCAGTGCAGCAGACCCCTCCCCCAGAAGGCAGGCTGAAAAATCAAGAAGCCCACATCCCTAAGGTCCCTATAAAACAAGTGCACACTGCTTGGGTCCTGGTCAATAATTTGGGCTCTGGACAGCCCCGCAACCTCTCATCAGAATGACGAGAAGGAGAAATCCCTCCCAGCAAAGAAAACATAATGAGTCTGTGGCCTCTGCAACAGAACTGGTGGATATGGATATAACCAAATTCTCAGAAATGGAGTTCAGAGTAACAATGGTCAAGATGATGTGTAGACTTGAAAAAATATTGACAAAAATATTAACGAGAATATAGAATCTCTAAGGGCGGAAATGAGAGCGAATCTGGCAGAAATTAAAAATGCTATGAATCAACTGCAGTCTAAACTAGACGCTCTGATGGCCAGGGTAAATGAGGCAGAAGAATGAATTAGTGAATTGGAGGACGGGATGGTGGAAGAGAAAGTTAGAACAGAAACGTGGCTCAAAAAAATCCAATCTCAAGAATGTAGGTTACGGGAGATTACTGACTCAATGAAACGTTCCAATGTCAGAATCATCGGCATCCCCGAGGGGCTGGAGAGAGAGAGAGGTTTAGAAGAGATATTTGAACAAATTGTAGCAAAAATGTCCCCAATCTAGCAAAGGAAACAAGCATTAGGTCCAAGAGGCAGAGAGGAACCCCCCCAAATTCAACCACGACAAACCTACACCACGTCACATCATAGTGCAATTCGCCAATATTAGATCCAAGGATACAGTATTGAAAGAGGCCAGGGCAAAGAAATTTCTCACGTACAGACGGAAAAATATCAGAATTACGTCAGACCTGTCTACACAGACCTGGAATGAAAGAAAGGGTTGGCACGGCATTTTTAAAGCTCTATCCGAGAAAAATATATAGCCAAGAATCCTTTATCCAGCAAGGCTGTCATTCAGAATTGATGGAGAGATAAGGACCATCCAGAATCACCAGACACTGATCAATTTTGTAACCATGAAAGCAGCCCTACAGAAGATATTAGGGGGGGTTCTATAATAGTAAAAAGGCCCCAAGAGTGATACAGAACAGAAATTTACCATCTATAGAAACAAAGATCTCACAGGCAACATGACATCATTAAAATCAGATCTCTCAATAATCACTTTAGTGTGAATGGCCTAAATGCTCCCATAAAATGCCACAGGGTTGCAGATTGGATAAAAAGACATCCCATCCATTTGCCGTCTACAAGAGACTCATTTTGAACTTAAAGATACATCCAGACTGAAAGTAAAGGGATGGAATACCATCTCATGCCAATGGACCTAAAAAGAAAGCTGGGGTAGCAATTCTTATATCAGACAGATTGGATTTTAAACTAAAGACTATAGGTAGAGACACAGAAGGGCACTATATTATTCTTAAAGGATGCATCCAACAAGTGGATATGACAATTATAAATATATATGCCCCCCACAGGGGAGCAGCAAGATACACAAGCCAACTCTTAACCACAATAAAGAGACATATAGATAAAAATATGTTAATAGTAGGGGACCTCAACACTCCACTATCAGCAATAGACAGAGCACCTAAGCAGAAAATCGACAAAGAAACAAGAGCTTTGAATGCCATACTCGACGAGTAGGACCACATACATATATAGAGAACACTACACCGCAGAATAACAGAATACTCATACTATTCTAATGCTCATGGAACATTCACAAGAATAGACCATGTTCTGGGTCACAAAACAGGTCTCAACTGATACCAAAAGACTGAAATTATTCCCTGC
>NW_023191845.1:323-524 GCF_002007445.2 Ailuropoda melanoleuca | reverse complement strand
TATTATATTATGTTAGTCACCATACAGTACATCCCTGGTTTTTGTTGTAAAGTTCGATGATTCATTAGTTGCATATACACCCAGTGCACCGTGCAATACGTGCCCTCCTTACTACCCATCATCAGTCTATCCCATTCCCCAACCCCCCTCCCCTCTGAAGCCCTCAGTTTGTTTCTCAGAGTCCATAGTCTCTCATGGTTC
>NW_023191845.1:0-305 GCF_002007445.2 Ailuropoda melanoleuca | reverse complement strand
AGTCCATAGTCTCTCATGTTTCATTCCCCCTTCTGATTACCCCCCTTTTCTTTATCCCTTTCTTCCCCTACCGATCATCCTAGTTCTTATGTTCCATAGATGAGAGAAATCATATGATAATTGTCTTTCTCTGCTTGACTTATTTCACTTAGCATTATCTTCTCCAGTGCCGTCCATGTTGCAGCAAAGGTTGAGAACTCGTTCTTTTTGATAGCTGAGTAATATTCCATTGTGTAAATGGACCACAACTTCTTAATCCAGTCATCTGTTGAAGGGCATCTCGGCTCCTTCCACGATTTAGCTAT
>NW_023191844.1:0-1943 GCF_002007445.2 Ailuropoda melanoleuca | reverse complement strand
CCCTGAGTACAGGGGTCTTCCTCTGGCTGCTTCTAAGCCTGTCTCTTGTCACTGCCTTAAATGTTTGATATTGAAGGGATGGGTATTTCTTTCATTATTATTAAATTGATTTCTTGTCCTTCAGCTTTGTTGAGATTTTGGTCCNTGTCCTTCAGCTTTGTTGAGATTTTGGTCTGTCACTTTTGAATTTTCATCAAATTTGGAATATTTTGGCTAATAATTCTTCATATTTCCCCATCCTCTGCACCCCATTGTCTCTCTTTTTCTGACACAATCACACTCCATTCCATTGCTAACTGTGTCCTACAACTCAGGGATTCTCTGTTCACTTTAAAATTTTTTTCTGCCTTTCTCTTTGCAGTGTCTGTGCTGTGTCTTCCGGTTCCATCACGTGTTGGTTTTGTCGTGTCTGGTGTTATTCTCAACCCTTGTATTTGTGATCTGAGATGTTGCAGATTTCTCTCTTTGAGTAGGACTTCTATCTTTTAATTTTCTTCCTGTTTCCTGTTAACACATCATTTGACATGTTAACAGCCAAATTCCGACGACCATTGCAACGTCATTGTTGCTTGAGTCTCCATCCTTGGGTCTCCCTGCATCTTCCAGACCTGCTGCCCCAGGACTTCATGACCAATTCCTTAAAATAACTTTCTGACTCTCTTGCTGTCTCTGGCTCTCTCTCTCTCTGCGTGTGTGTGTGTGTGTGTGTGTGTGCGTGACACATGAACATACATCTGGGTGTAGATGAGATACAGGTCTGATTGGATCCGTATTCTCTGGCAAATCCCAGCTAATGCATCTCATTTGCTCTGAGTCTTTGTAGTTCAAATGGTTTCATTTTAATGGCTTATTTAGGGTTGGAAATCCTTACCTTCTAACTTACCTTGTGACATGATATAATTTTCATAGGGAATAAGGAGGTAATAACATGATATTCCCTCCCACCAATTTTGCTGATATTGGCATAATTTTTTTTTCTCCATCCAACATATAGTTCGTATTTCTGCTTAAGATTGACTATCTTCTAGGGGCGCCTGGGTGGCTCAGTCGTTAAGCGCCTGCCTTCGGCTCAGGGCATGATCCCAGTGTTATGGGATCGAGCCCCACATCAGGCTCCTCCACTGGGAGCCTGCTTCTTCCTCTCCCACTCCCCCTGCTTGTGTTCCCTCTCTCGCTGGCTGTCTCTCTCTGTCTAATGAATAAATAAATAAATAAATAAATAAATCTTTAAAAAGATTGACTATCTTCTAGGGACGTTAACCAATAAAATCTTATTACATGTACACATATAGTTCTGATATCTGATACCAACTATAAGTATCAAATTTTGTATAGACTCACATATTGTATACATCCACATTTCTGTCTGTCACCCTTTCCTCTGTCTGAGGGGGGTCCTTCAGTGTCCTTGGGCTGAAGGTCTGCAGGTGATTGTTTCCGAGTTTTGTCATCTGAGAAAGGGTTTATTTGCCTTCACATTTCAGTGACATTTTCAGTGAATGAAGATCAAAATTGACAGGTATCTCCTATTAGTAATTGGAAAGCATTGCTTCCCTGGACTCTTGCTGACACAGTTTGTGATGAGAAATGTGCTCCCACTGTGATGCTGGTTCCTCTGTCTGGAACACAACTGTCCTCTCTGGCTGCGAGAATGTCTGCATCACGGGTTTGCAGCCGTTTCATACAATGTGTGCTGTGATGTCTCTTGTGCTCCCTTGTCAGAGGTTTGGAGCTTTAGGACAATCTGTCTCATAGGTTTCACCAAATTTGAAGTATTTTGTGTATTATTTCTTCAAATGCTGTTCTATGAGCCCCTGCTCCCCACCTTGTCTCATTCAGTTACTGCATCACACACTTGAGGCTGCAGGAATTTGTCCTAAGCACACTGATCTTTATTCATTTTTTCCAGCTTTACTCTTTCTGTTTGACTTGAAGAGGTTTTT
>NW_023191843.1:0-840 GCF_002007445.2 Ailuropoda melanoleuca | reverse complement strand
CGCTGAGCAGGGAGCCTGATGTGGGGCTTGATCCCAGGACCCTGGGATCATGACCTGAGCCGAAGGCAGACACTTAGCGACAGCCACCCAGGCGCCCCCCTGGTAGTAAATTTTGTAAAACCTGAGATCTTTCAGTAACGTATATAATTGTATTAGAGCAGAAACACTCTATATTTTAGCATATAGAGAGATTGGACAGGAAATACGTGACAGTAGCAAAGAATGTTATTTCTTAATTGGCCAAGATGTACGTTTTTATTACCTGCCATTCTTGCTTAATTTTTGATCTGAAAGAGACCAGATTAGGAGGAGAAAGTTGCCTGCCTGTGAGTGGGGACATACTGACAAGCAGGGGTCCCTAATGCCCCACATTGCGGAGTCCTGGCAGAAGGCCTCTGCAGCTGTAAAAAGATAAAACCCACTTGGAAAATAAAGCAGCAGCATAAGGACTTTAATTACAGAGTTGTCAGCTTCAAGAAACATGGTTATGGGGTAGCATGGAGATAAAATATTTTGGTTCTTAGAACAATGTATATTCCTTGGTAAACTTTTGTGGTTTTGTTTGTTTTAGAGAGAGTGTGCCGCAAGGGGATGGGGGAGGAGGAGGGAGGGAGAGGGAGAACCCTAAGCATCCTCCATGCCTAGCGCAGAGCCCGGCATGAGGCTCGATCTCACTACCCGAACCAAAATCAAGAGTTGGACACTTAACTGGCTGAGCCACCCAGGCACTCCTGAAAATAGATCTTTTCCACATTGTTTTGTAGATGAGCTGATGAATCATTTCCTGGTGTTTTTAAAAAATATTTATTTATTTATTTATTTATTTATTTATTTATTTAT
>NW_023191842.1:412-1046 GCF_002007445.2 Ailuropoda melanoleuca | reverse complement strand
TTAAAGCAGTTTCCAACAGCATCATTATTTTCATTCAAAAAACAGACTCTGGTTGAAACAAGTAAATGATGGGACATCAGAAAGTTTCCTAGTAACTGACTTTCCATTGCCTGGAGCAGCGTCTGCCCACTCCCATAAATTGGTCATTTGTTAAATGACTAATTATCTGACCGGATTGATTAATTAATATTTCAAATATTGGGAGCATGGCTTATAAAAAGATAATTTAAAAGTTTAGAATTTTGTATATATAATTTATAGAAAATGCTCTATTCTCAATTGTTAGAACATTTATAAAGTTTGTAGAAAATAGGAAAAAAATCCAATCAATGTATATATAAATAAACTGAAATGTTATTTTGAAAAACAGACAAAATTAAAAAGAACAGATGTAAACTAACTGAATCAAATCCCCCCCCAAAAGGGAGGGGATCAGGTTAAGATGCCAAAAGAATAACAGTACCCTTTTGCTATCTCCTATTATGTTTTTACAATACCCACAAAAACATTTAAAATATATCACTAGAAACCCAGTTGGCATTCCAAAATCTAGATTTCTTTTTTTTTTTTTAAGATTTTATTTATTTATTTGACAGAGATAGAGACAGCCAGCGAGAGGAACACAAGCAGGGGG
>NW_023191842.1:0-340 GCF_002007445.2 Ailuropoda melanoleuca | reverse complement strand
AGAGCCTGATGTGGGGCTCGATCCCACAACGCCGGGATCACGCCCTGAGCCGAAGGCAGACGCTTAATCGCTGTGCCACCCAGGCGCCCCCAAAATCCAGATTTCTGATATCAGAAATATGACTTAAAATGTAAAATCTTTGTTTTTTTTAAGATTTTATTTATTTATTTGAGGGAGAGAGAGAGAGAGAGAGAGCATGAGCAGGGGTGGAGGGGCAGAAGGAGAAGGAGAAGCGGACTCCCTGCTGAGCAGAGAGCCTGATGTGGGGCTCAATCCCAGGACCCTGGGATCATGCCCTGAGCCGAAGGCAGACGCTTAACCGACTGAGCCACCCAGGCGC
>NW_023191841.1:0-2404 GCF_002007445.2 Ailuropoda melanoleuca | reverse complement strand
TCCTCCTTATTGCTGAGTAGCAGTCCATCGTGTGGCTAGACCACTGTTTGTTGACTCATTCACCGTTGATGTGCATTTGGGTTGTTTCCAGTTTGGGGCTATTACGAACAAAGCTGCTGTGAGCATCTGCATACAGATCTTTGTATGGACCTATGTTCTCCATGCACTTGGAGAAACATTTAGAAGTGGGATCACTGAGTATATAGTCCAGTGTATGTTTACCTTGATAAGAAAGAGCCAAACTACTACAGAACACTTATGAAAGAAATTGAGGAAGACATAAAAAGATGGAAAAACATTCCATACTCATGGATTGGAAGAATAAGACATTGTTAAAATGTNTTGTTAAAATATCTATGCTGCCTAGAGTAATCTACACTGTCAATGCCATCCCTATCAATATACCATTGGCATTTTTCAAAGAGCTGGAACAAAGAACCCTAAAATTTGTATAGAACCAGAAAAGACCCCAAATCACCAAGGGAATGTTGAAAAAGAAAAACAAAGCTGGGTGCATCACATTGTCTGACTTCATACTTTATTACAAAGCTGTGATCACCGAGACAGCAAGGTATAGGCACAAACACAGACACACAGATCAATGGAACAGAATAGAGAACCCAGAAATGGACCCTCAAATCTATGGTCAGCTAATTGTTGACAAAGCAGGTAAAGAATATCCAATGGAAAAAGGACAGTCTCTTCAATAATTGTGCTGGGAAAATAGGGCAGCCGAAAATTGGGCAGAAGAATGAACCTGGACCATTCTCTAACACCATACACAAAGATAAACTCTAAATGGATGAAAGACCTCAATGTGAGACAGGAATCCATTAAATTCCCAGAGGGATACATAGGCAGTAACCTCTTTGACATTGGCCACAGCAACTTTTTGCAAGACACATCTTCAAAGGCCAGGAAAACAAAAGCAAAAATGACTTTTGGGACTTTATCAAGATAAAAAGCTGCACAGCAAAGGAAACAGTCCTAAAAACTAAGACACAACCCATGGAATGGGAGAAGATATTTGCAAATGACATTACAGATAAAGGGCTGGTATCCAAGGTCTATAAAGAACTTCTCAAAGTCAACACCCAAAAAACAAATAATCCAGTGAGAAAATGGGCAGAAGACATAACAGACCCTTCTCCAAAGAAGACTTACAAATGGATAACAGACACATGAAAAAGTATGCAATACCATTAGCCATCAGGGAAATTCAAATCAAAACTACAATGAGATATCACCTTACACCAGTTTGAAGGGCAAACATTAACAAGGCAGGAAACAACAAATGTTGGCAAGGATGGGGAGAAAGGGGAACCCTCTCACACTGTTGGTGAGAATGCAAGCTGGTACAACCACTCTCGAAAACAGTATGGAGGTTCCTCAAGATGTTAAGAAGAGAGCTATTCTAAGACCCAGCAATTCACTACTAGGTATTTACCCCAAAGATACAGATGTAGTGAAAAGAAGGGGCACCTGCACCCCAATGTTCATAGCAGCAATGTCCACAAGAGCCAAACTGTGGAAGGAGATGAGATGCTCTTCAACAGGTGAATGCATAAAGAAGATGTGGTTCATATATACAATGGAATATTACTCAGCCATCAGAAAGGATGAATACCCACCATTTGCATCGATGTGGATGGAACTGGAGGGGATTTTGCTAAGAACATAAGGAATAGCACAGAAGACCATAGGGGCAACGAGGGAAAATTGAAGGGGGGGCGGAAATCAGAGAGGGAGACAAACCATCAGGGACTCTCAACTTCAGGAAACAGACTGAGGGTCTCAGAAGGGAGGGGGCGGGGTGGATGGGGTAGCCAGATGATGGGTATTAAGGAGGGCATGTGTTGTGATGAGCACAGGGTGTTATAAGCAACTATTGAATCCTGAACACTACATCAAAAACTAATGATGTACTATATGTTGGCTTCTGAACAAAAAAGAAAAAAGAAACACCAAACAGGGGGTGCCTGTGTGGCCCAGTCTGTTAGGTGTCTGCCTTTGGCTCAGGTCATGATTCCTCAGTCTCTGGATCGAGCCCCACATGGGGCTCCCTTCTCAATGGGGGCTGGAGGGATCTGCTTCTCCCTCTGCCCCCACACCCCACTCATGCTCTCTCTCAAAAATAAATAAAAATCTTTTAAGCAGGCAAAAAAAAAAAAAAAGAAAAGAAAAGAAAAAGAAACAACCAAAATGTTTTCCAAAGAACTCTATAGTTTTCCGTCCCCACCGGCCATAGATGAGACTTCAGTTGCTTCATATTCTCATCAGCCCTTGGTTTTGTCAGTCTTAACACCTTTTTTTTTTCCATCCCATTGGCTACATAGTGGTATCTTAATGTGGTTTAAAATGTTTTCTGTATTTGAGACAGTCGACACACTAGGTTACATTACTT
>NW_023191840.1:0-575 GCF_002007445.2 Ailuropoda melanoleuca | reverse complement strand
TCCAGACTTTTTCCAGGAGCTACTTCAATGTCTTTATTGCTTAAGTTGCTCTTAGTTGGGTTTTTTGTTACTTTTGTTGAAGGCATGCCTAGTAAGTTTTAGTTTTTATTTCCTAACACATACCCACTTTTGATTTTCAAGGCTTTTCAATACAGCAAGTATGTTGGACTTTTGGTATCCTCGTTCATATCTTACTGAGAAAACCATTCTGNAGCAAGTATGTTGGACTTTTGGTATCCTCGTTCATATCTTACTGAGAAAACCATTCTGAACTGTGAATAGAAATAGAAACACTGTGGCAATGGAACCAAACGTTACTGTTTGCGTACTATTCAAGGTCAGACTCAAAGTGAACTTCACACCAAAAGATCTGTATGCCCTCTCTTCCTCTCCTTGTGGCTCTCTTAGCAATGTAGGCCTCAGCACCTCCAGAATTAGGGTCCCCACTTAGGCTGCCCCCTCTAAACTGAGCCCACGGCCTGGACTCTGCCTATTACATTTTCAAAAAGTGATTACTACAGTCTGATTCATAAACATCCAGTAAGAATAAACACTATTTCCTTCCTCTCAAACAT
>NW_023191839.1:0-559 GCF_002007445.2 Ailuropoda melanoleuca | reverse complement strand
GACATTCAGGAACACATGGTGAGTCTTGCTAAGCTGCACCCACTGCAGGTCCAGCTGAATGCTGTGCACACAGAGCATGGCGACTGCTGTGTACGAATGGGACAGCAAGAGCAGTGGGCATGTACTGCGCAGGCTCCCCTCCTTACAGTNGCGCGGGCTCCCCTCCTTACAGGCATGCGCCATTGCCCCCTAGACTTCACTTAGAAAACACAAGCTGAACGATACAATTAAGAATTTCAAGACAGATGAGAGTAGAATATTAAACCAAGATAGGGATTCTTTTAAGTGTGGGACCCTGGGGGACTGCTCATGAAGGTAGCCCTCGCTGGAGTATGAAGGTAAATAAGGCCTCGGCCTTGCTTGTCCCTTGGGCAATTCGCCCACACATCTCTTGGTTGCTGGTTTTGGCAGACTTCAGGGCAGCTGGGGCTTCTGGGTTGGCCCACCAGTCCAAGTCTCTTTCAGATTTCACAGACCTCTGATGAATCGTCATTTTTATTGGATGTTTCTTAAACTAATTTGTTTTTTCTATCAGAGTAATGCATGCACTTTGAAACAT
>NW_023191838.1:353-963 GCF_002007445.2 Ailuropoda melanoleuca | reverse complement strand
CCTCTCCCTGTGCCTTTGCAGAGACAGAACCTAGCCCAGGGGCGCCCAGAGAAGCCACAGCCAGGAAGGAACCCACCCCGGGACCTCTCCCTGACTGCAGTCCACCCACTGGGTGCTCTGAGCCTGGTCCTTGCTTCTGGACCCGNCCTATGCCAGCCTCTGGGGGCTCTTCCCTGTGGGGCGGGCACCGACCCATCCCCGCATACCCCATGCACCCAGCCCCAGGCTTCTCACCCTCGGGTTCGGCCTCCGTGCTCTCTGGCTCCTGGATCACACTCACTGAGTGAATGGCTACTGGGGACAGTGGCCTGGGTGGAGTCGGAACCCTTCCCAGGTGATCCCCTGTCCCTGCTCCTGGAGAGGAAGGCGTGTCCACCAGCTCCGTCTCGGTGTCATCCTCGGCCTTCTGCAAAGACAGGGACCGGTAGCCGGCCCAGAGGCATCACAGCCCTGCCAGGCCATTCCCATTGTCCTCCTACCCAGTCCCCCTGTTGCTCCCAGATTAGACACAGACCTGTGTGTGCATAGCCCTGCACCTGGAACGCAGTGACCCATCCCTGCATGGCTGGGGATAAAGCTTGGGCAGAAGGGTGCAGCCCCCGCACACCCC
>NW_023191838.1:0-242 GCF_002007445.2 Ailuropoda melanoleuca | reverse complement strand
ACACACACACACACACACACACACACACACACACACACACACACGGAGGGGACCTGGGGCTGCACAGTCAGATCAGAGCGTGTGGGGCTGGGCTGGCTGGCTCTGGGCCTCCTGGTGTCACCTTTCGGTCCTTCCTGCCAAATGGCCAGAGGCGTTGGGAAGCCCTGACACGACCTCCCCAGTGAGGGGAAGTGTTTGCAGGGCGCGCTCTCCTCAGCCTGCAGCCTCTGGACTTGGGGATG
>NW_023191837.1:0-1957 GCF_002007445.2 Ailuropoda melanoleuca | reverse complement strand
TGTTCCAGGTCGAGGTGACCCAAAGTCCTCAGGAGAAAGGGTCAGAAGCTTTGGGAAGAGGCTGGAGGACGTGAAGCTAACTATGTGTGTGGAACACGCTAATGAACACGTGTTTTGAGTCTCTGAGAAGAAGAGCTGCTTCCATCCACCTGGACCCACTCTGCTCGCTCCCCTCCACCGTGCTCTGGGCCCTGGAAGGATGCNTGGAAAGACGCCCTCTGTCACTGGCTCCTGTGCCACTGACCTCCTGCTGGACACACCCGGGGAGGCAGGGACACGAGATCAGCGGGGCAGGATGGGAAAAGGCTGGAGTACTCATCCTGCTGGGCCGGGGGTAGGCGGTGGCTCTGGCCCTCTGTCCCCAGCCACAGCCCCCGTTGAGAGGGTCTCCCCTTGCCAACCTTTCAGGCTCTGTAAATGCCCCGTCCCCTGTCTCTCAGGACGAGGGCAGCTCCCGACTCGTGCCAGCCCTGGAGGCGTCAGCATCTCTGGTAGGCCCCCCTAACCCGAGCCCTTCATGGAACCTGCTCCAGTGGCCCCTTTAGAGGGCCTTTGTTCCCAAGGGGTGGCACACGTGGAGCGTATTTGACCTCGTGGCTCTCATGGAGGTCACGGGGCTGGTGGTGTGAAGGACTCCCTTTGGGGAAGGTCATTTCACAGTGGCATTTTGGTGGCCACACCATTGCCCATGTCACGTGTATATCATTATCTATTTAATCTGCGGATGAGCGGCTGGCCACTGCCAATATTTTTTTGCATCTTTGTGCAATGATTATGTGCTTTGGATAGATTCCTAGAATGTCTGAAGGAATGCCCACTGAAATGTATTTCCAGTAGATATCAGACAGAGCTCTTGAAATTGGCCCAGCTCCAGGGCCAAGACTCCACCACTTAGAGACACTGTCCCCTGGACCCAGCCTCGGGGACATTTAGGAATTGTTAAGAAAACAGGCTGAAAACAGCAATTTGGTTTGGGGGACCAGTATTCTGGAGCCTTGATGATGCCTGTTCTGTGAGCTCACAAGTGGGTGAGTGCCCTGGGCCAGAAACCACAGGTGTGGCTGAGAAAGCTAATTAAGCCCACGTGGAAACAGTCCCACACTCGGGCCAGCTGTGTGACATTGGCCGTCCAGGGCCCCCTCTGGGCTCTGAGCCTCACGGAATTGTGGGGACAATTGAAGTGAACTGACCACGCCAAGCGCTCGGCCCAGCCATAGTGGGGTAAGACACAGGGGTTGAGTCTCTGCCCTTTTTGAGCCGTCGACACAGCCCCATGTCGATGCTGCTGAGAATGTTTCATAGTGTCTCAGCTTTTTATTACCTGTGTAGTTTCGCTTTTCCAACCGCCCCCAGCCTCAAAGAGGAATTTATGAATGCCCTCACATGTGCAAAATGCTCTGCCTACTTTTTATGCCTTGGAAACTATTTGGGCTTAAAATCATTTTAAAATAAAAATCTTGCTGTTTGCTGTCCTTCACTCTTCCGAGGGAGCCTGGGGAGGATCAAAATTACCTCGAGGCTGCCCGGTGGGATCGCTGTCCCTGTGAGTGTGCCCGGAGCGCAGGCCCTGGGCGGCTACTGTGGTGGTGAGCTGATGGTTCTCGCTAACCTAATTGGTGTCCTTGTTGATTTCACCAGGCAGCAGCGTGTGGCGCGCTCGGTGCTCTGGGCACGTCTGCCAGGCCTTCTGTACCTTGGCCCTGGTTGATTTTGGAATCTCTCTCATTCCCCAGGTTGAGGGGTTTTCTTTCATCTTTCTCCACGTTCCTGTCTCATGGGCCGTGGGAGCCTTTCCTGAGGACTGTCTCTCGGGAACTAAGGGTGTGCAAGTGAAAGTGACGGGCAAGTCAGGAGTCACCTTCTCTTCCATTGCCAGACGGCGACCAAGGAGCTGAGCCCTCGCCATCTGCTCCTCGCCTCCTCCCAGCCCTTGGGTAGCATCCCCAGCATCAGCTGC
>NW_023191836.1:0-1114 GCF_002007445.2 Ailuropoda melanoleuca | reverse complement strand
ATTTTCAACCGTTTGTTCGTCTTATTTCACGTACCGTCCTTTCTCATCTCAGAGTATTTTAAAGCAAATCCTGGATATCATATTATTCTACCTATAAACACTTAAGTTTGTATCTCCAACAGACAAGGCCTTTAAAACGTATAACCACAAANAACCACAACATCATTCTCATGTGTAATAAAATTAGAAGTAATTCCTTCCGTGTCCATTCATACCTAGGCGAGGTCCACATTTCTCCAACTGTCTCGAAGTGTTATTTGTTTAAGCAGTCGTTCTAATCAGGATCCAAATATGGTCTATGCATTGCGTGCATTTGATCTGTCTCTTAAATCTCTTTTCATCTGTAAGGTCCTCTCTCCTTTTTACGCCCTTAAAAAAAAACAACTCAGACCATTTGTCCAGTAGAATTTCCTACATACTTTGTAATAACCTTGAATGGCTTCCTCTGACCTTTGAATTTCCTGTAAGCTGGGAATCTGATCTACAGGCTTGATTAGATTCCAGTTGAGGGATTTTGGTAGAGTTCATAGGTGGTCTTGGGCATTTCCTATTACATCACACGCCAGGAGATGCATCATGTCTGTTGCCCCACAATGAGTAGGGCAAGGTCCTCCCATATCAAGTCCCACATTAACCTTTCATCTGATGATTTCAGCATCCAGTCGTGATTCTTAACTGGCCCGGGAGAGATTGCAAAAATCTAGCCGGACTTTAAAAGGCAGAACCTCTCTGAGCTCTGTCCTAGGGCTGCTTCTTCCTCACTTTATGCCTAAGGTTAGAAACACAACATAACAATTTGTTTTGTTTGAGCTTCACAGTGTTTTTTAAGCAGTAGAACTGGTATTTTAAAGTGGGGGTATTGTACATTAAAAAAATGTGATTTTTCAGCTTCCTTTGAAAAGTTGGGAATCCGGCAGCATTGGGTCGCCTGACCACAGGGTGGCAGTCTCTGAGATCGGAGGAGTGGCTGGCATTCTAGACAGAGCATAAGCTGGTCCTTCTCCAAAGCCCTGCCACACCCTCCTGTGTCCCCAGAATGATGTCCAGCACCTTTTGCATCTACCAGGCCCTGGCTATGTTGTCTCCTTATGATAGAAAGATCATTCTCTGGGGT
>NW_023191835.1:0-717 GCF_002007445.2 Ailuropoda melanoleuca | reverse complement strand
TGTCCTCCCTCAGCAACGTTCAAGTACAAGTATCCCCCACTATTTAAAAGTTCATGGGAAGACACTTGGGTTTTTGGAAAGATCTCCGTTATTACCTGGTTTCACTAGTGGGAAGAAACCTGAAGAGGATTTTCCTCTCATGAAAAAAGTCGAACAGCGAGCATTGCGTTCAGCATCCATTTTGGGGAGAAGCACGACAGAGGCAGTGTGTAGCCTAACCACTGCTTCCTGGGAACCGCTCTCTGCGTCCAGCCACCGGCATNCCGGCATTTTGAATTGTGTCTGTGAGCGTCTGCTGTGCTTTATCTCCATTTATTTTCAGCATCCGTTAGGAGTTGTGTCCCGAGGCCTAAGAAAAGCCAAAGAGAATTCATTTTTGGAGTCTGAGCGTGCTCACTCATTTTTCCGTAGAAATTAATGGTCATTCCTTCTTTACACCATTTCTGCTGTGAAAGGTTTCCTAGGAGCACTGTACTTTCAAAGAGCGGGGGAAACTGTACCCCATCCTGCCGGGTTAGCTTTAGTCATCATGCTGCACAGAACATTCCATGACTATCAGATTTTCTCACTCAGACACTGCATCTTTGACCACCTTCACCCCCCCCCGTTCCCTGAATCGGGCAGCCACCCATCTGTTCTCTGTATCTGTGCATTCAGGATTTGTTTCTTCCACGTGGAATGTACATGAGAGCATGTGGTATTTGTCTTTCTGTGTCT
>NW_023191834.1:468-636 GCF_002007445.2 Ailuropoda melanoleuca | reverse complement strand
CCATAAGCATGGAATATTTTTCCATCTTTTTGTGTCTTCTTCAATGTCTTTCAAGAGTGATTTATAGTTTCCAGAACATAGAAACTTTACGTCTCTGGTTAAGTTAAATCCGAGATAATGTATGATTTTGGTGCTATTGTAAATGGAATGGATTCCCTAATTTCTCTT
>NW_023191834.1:0-351 GCF_002007445.2 Ailuropoda melanoleuca | reverse complement strand
TTGGGAGTGGATTCTTTTCGGTTTTCCATATAGAGTATCATGTCATCTGCGAAGAGAGACATTTTGACTTCTTCTTTGCCAATTTGGATACCTTTTATCCCTTTTTATGGTCTGATTGCTGTTGAAGGACTTCTAGTACTATGTTGAATAATAGTGGCGAGAGTGGGCATCTTTGTCGTGTTCCTGATCTTAAGAGAAAGGCTTCCAGCTTTTCCCCATTGAGAATGATATTTGTCATAGGCTTTTCATAGATGGTTTTTATGAGATTGAGGAATGTACACTCTATCCCTACACTCTGCAGGGTTTTAATCAGGAAAGGATGCTGTATTTTGTCAAATGCTTTTTCTGCAT
>NW_023191833.1:8732-9377 GCF_002007445.2 Ailuropoda melanoleuca | reverse complement strand
GTTCTCCCAGTCCTTGCTCCCAGGGCTTACACATCTCTGCCCTTTGTGCTTCTAACACTGCCAGCTGCCCCTGGTTCCTGCGTGCGTTCCCGAGCTCCCTGTTTCAGTGTGGTTCACTCGCGCCAAGCTCTGGTTTTCAGTCTGGTCACGTGCGCACTCCTGAGCTCCCGGTTTCAGATTGGTTAGGATTAACAATCTTAATATTAAATGAGGTTACATCCAGGGCAAACAGAAAAAGAGTCAGTGCAAATCAGAAAACTGAAAACTATTAAAAATCATAAGAATTGGGGGGAATAAGGCTCTTAGATTATCTCTATACAAATGGCATGACAATATATCCAGAAAACCAAAGAGAATTAATACTATATATTAGTATACAAAATCATATATAGAAAGATAGAAAATAACCAATTGAAGTGAAAAGACATTTATAATAACAGCACAAAAATTAAATACTTAGGAGTAACCTTAATAATAAATGTGGGAAAAAAAGGAAAAAAACTGTAAAAACACTCCTGAAGGCACAAAAGTAGACCTGAACAAATTGAAAGCATTCCTCATCATTAGAAAATTTTAAAATTTATCTTTCCCAAATGATACAGATTTAAGATGATCTCTCAAAAATATACTGACAGTTTTTGTTTT
>NW_023191833.1:0-220 GCF_002007445.2 Ailuropoda melanoleuca | reverse complement strand
AGGACGGAGTGGGTGTGGGTTATGAGATAGGCGTACTTGGAGTCCATGTATATAGTGACTCGCTGTCCCTTAGACAGGTGTAGCGCCTGGGTGAGAGCTATAAGCTCAGCCTTCTGGGAGGTGGTCCCGATAGGAAGGGGAACTGTTTCTATTACTGCCTCCGAGGTGACTATGGCATAGGCGGCGCGTTTTTGGCCGTCCGAGGCCAGGAGGGGGCTGC
>NW_023191832.1:341-1204 GCF_002007445.2 Ailuropoda melanoleuca | reverse complement strand
AGCAGCCTCCCCTGAGCAGGTCCCTCTGACATCTGCATGGCACTCTGTTCCTGCCAAAGCATATGCATACATTCACCTTCTTTGGCCTTTTCAGTGGCGTTGAGGGCACAGGAACCACGCTATTTCCACCCTACAACCTGAGCCAGGGAATGAGCTATCCCAGGAAAGAGGGCTTTGAAATCACGCCCATCTGTTGACACCTTCCTCACTGCATGGCCCTGGGAAAGCTCCTGAGGTCTCCATGTGCCTGTGTTCTGATTTGTAAACGAAGCAAAGGACGTGGGATTCAGTATTTGAACATGCAACAGCACCTACGATAGTATCTGGCGCTGAGGGGTATCGGAGAAATGGGTGTTTGCTGTTGCTTTTATCCTTAAATTAGAAAATACACACACACAAGGTGTGAGACCTGGTTTTGTCATTAAAAAGCAAGTGCAGGTCATTTCACATCTCTGAGCCTCAGTTTCCTCGTCTGGAAACGGGATGATGAAAGAAACAACGATTGTGTCAGTTTCATACGAAGCAACTTCCAGGTGTTTGCATTCATTACCATGTTGTGGCAACTGAACGAAGTAAGGTCCCTGGAAGTGCTTAGTATGGTGTCTGGCATACAGTAGACACTCCATAAATGTGAGCGAATGTGATTGCTTATGTATTTAGTGTGCATTTACCATTTGCTCTTTAAAAAAGGATTTATTTATTGAGAGAGAGAGAGAGAGCAGGGAGGCGGTAGGGGGAGGGACAGAGGGAGAGAGAGAAAATCCTGAAGCTGACTCCCTGCTGAGCACAGAGCCCTACACGGGGCTCATTCCCAGGACCTTGAAGTCATGACCTGAGCTGAAATCAAGAGTCCAGTGCTGGGG
>NW_023191832.1:0-204 GCF_002007445.2 Ailuropoda melanoleuca | reverse complement strand
CCACTCCCCCTGCTGTGTTCCCTCTCTCGCTGGCTGTCTCTGTCTCTGTCGAATAAATAAATAAAATCTTTAAAAAAAAAAAGAGTCCAGTGCTTAACTGACTGAGCCACCCAGGTGCCCCACCATTTGCTTTTGTCTTGTTGTCTTTCTGTGTGTCTTTTAGTTACACACACGTGTGTACATAACTACATGCACACACAGAAT
>NW_023191831.1:0-1544 GCF_002007445.2 Ailuropoda melanoleuca | reverse complement strand
AAAAAAATGATTATCATATCCCATTCCATTTCTAGGTATCTACTCAAGAGAAATTAAAACATATGTCCACACAATGATGTTTATGTGAATGTTCATAGTGTCATTATTCATAATAACCAAAAAATAGAAACAATCCAAAAGGTATCAACTGATGAATGGATAAAGAAAATGTGGTTTAGTCATACAACTGATCCTATTCAGCAATAAAAAGAAACAAACTACTGATATATGTTACAACATAAATGAGCCTCAAAATCATTACACTATGTGAAGGAAGTGAGATGCAAAATACTACATATTACATGATGAACTTGCATAAAATTTATAAAAAGGCAAACCTATACAGATAGAAACTAGGTTAGTGTTTGTCTCCACTGAGGTTGAGAATAGAGATTAACTGTAAAAAGGCATCACCTTATTAGGGTGATGGAAATGTTCCAGAACTGGACAGTGGTAGTAGTCGCACAACTCAATAAATTTCATGAATAACTGAAATATATACTTAAAAATGTGTGGTTTTGGGGCGCCTGGGTGGCTCAGATGATTAACTGTCTGACTTGTAGTTTCAGCTCAGGTCATGATCTCATGGGTCACGCTCCAGATTGAGCCTCAAGTCTGGCTCTGCGCTCAGTGGGGAGTCTGCTTGAAGATTCTCTCCCTCTGCCCCTACCCCCACTCACACACATGTGCTCTCTCCCTAAAATAAATAAATAAANCTCAATAAATTTCATGAATAACTGAAATATATACTTAAAAATGTGTGGTTTTGGGGCGCCTGGGTGGCTCAGATGATTAACTGTCTGACTTGTAGTTTCAGCTCAGGTCATGATCTCATGGGTCACGCTCCAGATTGAGCCTCAAGTCTGGCTCTGCGCTCAGTGGGGAGTCTGCTTGAAGATTCTCTCCCTCTGCCCCTACCCCCACTCACACACATGTGCTCTCTCCCTAAAATAAATAAATAAATCTTTTAAAAAATGTGTGATTTTTTATGGTATACAAATTACACCTCAACAAAGTTTTTTTTAAACTATCATATTTTTTTTTACAAATAAATTAGCTCTAACATATATTTTTGTTCATTCTAGTTATTAAGAGAGCACGCACCCTTCTGCTTAGAAGTAAATGGACAAAAATTAACTTAAAATTCTTCCTCCTGGATACTTTATTTTATCTGAGAACACTATAATTGCCTTAATTAACTAATATGAAAAGTAGGGTCCAGGTTAGACTTTTATATTTACTTCTGCATCTTCACTTGATNTTTACTTCTGCATCTTCACTTGATAGCAAAGCCCTATGGATTTCTCAGTTTGATGTTCTGTTGATTTCTTTCTCTCAATTATTTCTGCTACTGGTTTTATTCAGGTCCCTATTTTACAATACTTTCATTATTTTTTAAATGTCCTCATTTGGTAGATTCTAGATTTTTTAATTTCATGGAGTAGAAAAACAAATTTTAAAAAAAGAAATGGTAATAAAACTGCCAACTATAATTTTGCCATATAAGGCCAGTAATATCACAATTTACCTTAACAACTACAAAC
>NW_023191830.1:0-665 GCF_002007445.2 Ailuropoda melanoleuca | reverse complement strand
CTCAAACTTTTTGGTTAATCTATTGTTTGCTCTAAATGTTATCTATTGCATCAGGCAGCAGCAACCTAAGAAATTAGCCTATAAATGTCTTCAATATATCTGCAATCCCATGCTTATTGCAGCATTATTTACAACAGCCCNTATTTACAACAGCCCAGATATGTTAACAACCTACATGTCCATCAATAGATGAGTGGATAAAGAGGATGTAGGCTATTATTCAGTCATAAAAAAGAAGAAAATCCTGACATTTGTGACAACATGGATGGACCCTAAGAACATTATGCAAGTAAAGTAAGTCAGACAGAGAAAGAGAAATACTGTATGATTTTGCTCAAATTTAGAATCTAAAAAACAAAAACAGAAACAGAACAGACTGGTGGTTGATAAGACATGGGACTGAGGGTAAAGGGTAGAAGAAATGGATGACAGTGGTCAAAAGGTACAAATTTCTAGTTAACAGATAAATAATTTCTGGAAATGTATACAGCATAGTGACTATTAAAAAATACAAGCAATTTTAAAATAAGAGAAAGGAGGGGAATGCAGCCATACGTTAATGTAATGGGCTGAATTGTGTCTCCCGTAAATACGTATGTTGAAGTATGCATCTTGGTACCTCAGAATATGACTATGTTTGGAGACAGTATCTTTAAAGAATCAAT
>NW_023191829.1:0-851 GCF_002007445.2 Ailuropoda melanoleuca | reverse complement strand
TTGGAATAAGTCAGACACTTCAAATCCATTTTCTCTTTACTTTCTAGTGTCTTTCCTGGGAAACAGCAGCAACTCCAATCCAGAAACATAGTAGTCATCTATGACAACTTTTTCTCTTATTTTTCTATATTCAACCACCAGAATCTGTAGATTCTTTTTCTTTATATGATCCCCAAGTATCCTACCATATCTTCCCCACACTCTTGCTTTATTTAGTTTAGATCCTCATCATGTCCTGCCAGGACACTTAAAACAAGCATCAGACTAATTCCTGTCCTTCCTTTGTATCCTTCCCATGAAAATCTTGTCATGACACTCCCCTGTTTCTAGAAGATATATTAAAATTTTGCTTTTATTCAAATATTTTTTGGCATTAATCTGAATGCATATTCCCAGATGATCATTTGTATCCTGACTTAGAACATCATTTCCCATAAGACTTTGTTCAGAGGCTATTGACCCATGCTCATACCCACATTTACGTTACTTTTCTCTGCCTTATATTATCCATTAAAGTGTAAAATTTAAGCAGACATAAGCAAAAGAGCCAATGCTTTGGTTAAAGTGGACTTTTGGTCATAAACCTGTTTGATATCAGTTCAGGGTAGATTTCCTTTTAAAAGTATGAAAATTTTCATTCTCTTTGTTTTCTTTTTTCTTTTCATGTCATTAGTTTTCATGACCTCCTCAGTGCAGAGAGAAAATGAATGAAGTTATCAATATGCTTTGATACGATATTCTATTAATTCTGTTGTAGTTAGCAATAAATTCCTATGCCACGGATTGAATAATGTAAAGATTTTGAATAAGCACATCAATTGAACTGCTTGAAGCCTTGCATTAAACTTGTG
>NW_023191828.1:0-970 GCF_002007445.2 Ailuropoda melanoleuca | reverse complement strand
AAATGACTAATTTTTCCCCCTAAACCATGTCCCCAGTCTTAATCTAAGAGTAATCAGTTACTTCATGTTTCATTTATAGAAAATGCAGGTGAAATTAGATGATCTCTCAGCATTTGCTATTCAATCACTCTTTTTCTTCCTTCCCCTCTGCTCATCAATAACTCCACAACTTGACTGGNCAACTTGACTGTAAGCAGTTGCCTTAAATTCTCACTCATATCGTCAAGCTCCTCCTCAGTGATACCTTGAGTCCCTAACCACTCTCTGTGTCTGTCACTCAAGGGTAGTGGTGTCATCTGACTGTTGCTGCTGATACACAGCACAGCAGAACTTACAACTGCTGAATCTACACAAGTAGACAAATAGGGATGGTTGACTATTTGCATGTACTTCTCTGGAGCACTTTCTGAGTATCAAAGAATAAGGCATTGCCAATCAAACATCATGTAATAAGGTAAATTATGACCAAAATGAAGTTAAAGTTGCATTTAGTATACACCAAGTTTAAAATTAAAGTATCACAGGAAGACATTGTTAGGACTTCTTTTGGTACCCAGCGTATTTGGTTTAGAATTAAGCTGTTTCGCTCATCATGGGGGGAAAGTTTGTTCTATGCATTTCTTCTGTTCTTAGTGGTAATAGTTTGCGCTATCAAATGAGACAGGTTACCCACAAAAATATGTATAAGTATATCATAGACTAGAAAGAAATCTTATTCCCTGACGTAAAAGCCCTTGGATGAATCAAGTTTAGTCTACCTTACTTAGATTGTTATCCAATTTATTTTAATACTTCACAAAAACATTACAAAATCTACCAGGATAGTTCAAAGTTTTGTGTAGTCTAGTGAAAAACTGTTTTTAGAAGGACACTGGATTGAAGTACATTTTCTGAGTGACTGTGAATTCAGAACAGAATTTTGTGTTTTAGGATTTTCAAATACACTAAAGAATTTAACATTTCTTTAATG
>NW_023191827.1:0-951 GCF_002007445.2 Ailuropoda melanoleuca | reverse complement strand
GTAATTTTGAAATGCACTTTAATAGTTTTTGCTTAGAAGGTGCCTGGGTAGCTCAGTCAGTTAAGCATCCAGCTCTTGGTTTCAGCTCAGGTCATGATCTCAGGGTCATGGGATTGAACCCCACGTCTGGCCCCATGTTCAGTGCAGAGATTGCTTGAGATTCTCTTCCTCTCCCTCTGCTCCTCCCCTTGCTCTCTCTCCTCTCGCTCTCTCTCAAATTAAATAAATAAATAAAATCTTTAAAAAAAAAAGATTTTGCATAGGCCAGTTGGCTGGCTCAGTCTGTAGAGCATAAGCCTCTTGATCTTGGGGTCAAGATCCATCCCCACGTTGGACATAAAGATTACTTAGTTAAAATTTTTTAAAATAATTTAATAAAAGTTTTTGCTTATATTTGTTGCTAGTACAGTATTTGAGCAAACTTAATAAGAGCTTAGAATTTTATATCTAACTACTTTCAACTTTCAATTTTATATTACTTTGTAGAGTACATTATAAGATTCTACCAAAACAGACGTTGTTCTGTCATTACAGTGATTCTTCTGGATATAATCATTTTGAAAGAATATGTCTTCCTTGCTTATTTGTATTAGTATGATATGAGTATGTGCTCCTCATTTATAGCCCAAAAAATTGTCTTAATACTTCTATCGTAACACACAAAAAAGTATACAATTACTTCAGAAAGCTGGAAAAACATAAAGAAAAAACAATCTTTATCTTGTAATAACAACCTAACTTTTTGATTGTAGTTTTCTAGTAATTTTTCTATATATGTGCATTTACTAACTTATAAATGGGGGCTCATACAGCATAACTTACTTAATATATTATCATTTTCTTATCTCATTAAATATTTTCTTCCACTTTATCTTCTTAGGCATCAGTAGTATTTTGTCATGTAGAAATTTATTTTGAATTACTCATTGGATGTTTAGGTTGCTTTAAAAT
>NW_023191826.1:0-3858 GCF_002007445.2 Ailuropoda melanoleuca | reverse complement strand
GTTACTGCAATATCAACTCTGTATTGTTCTATTACCATGAAGCACACAATTGAAATAGGTGCTTTTTTTTTCTATTAGCAGCGTATCTATCATATTTATTGGGGATTAAAGAAAGTGTTCAGAGATATTAAAAGTTTTTCTCCTCCTGGGAAAGGCACATCATTGAAAATGCAACCTAATTTCCATTCTCTTTTGGAATCTTGAAGTTTAAGAATGTAATTTTTCTGAGGTGCTTCAAGATAGCCAGCATATAAAATACCTCCCTCCCCGAACCCACCACCCCACCTCATGACCTGACCAAATCTGAGCTGGAGAAAGATGTTAACCCTTTGCCTGTCAGTTCTTTACCTCTGACAGGACAGCAGGATGGCTCACTATAGATACTTGCTCTGGAATGGCCTATCATGGTCCTTTTCTATAGAGATTTTTGATATAATGTAACTTATTTTGGAAAGGACATATGACTTTGCAGAGAACACCACTTCAGAATCAGAGAATGTTCCATATTAACGGAAATTAATAGGCAAGTTGTGACCAATTCCACATCTCCAGTGTAACAAGTCTGGAAGTGCCATGCCTAACTAGGATGTCAAAAACTTCTATGTTTGGCAAATGGCTATCGTGAGAGAAACAGGAAGCTTCTTGGGAGCTGTGGAACTCATCATGGCTTTGGAGAAAAACAGTAGCACTGCAGATGGTAAGTGCCAGACCAGATGCTGCTGTGGCCAGGATGAACTCCGGAGCGATGAACCAGGCGGTCTAATCAAGAGTGCTCATCGTGAGGTGAGACTCCACACTGAATTACTTTTGGATGACAGGGACAGTAGCCACCACTGTTTGTTCACAGCATGCTAGGAATCCCAGACATGACACCCATCTGCCCAACCAGCCTGCCAGGTCAGCATATGAGAGTGTTGTGCACTTTCCCCGAACCAGGAGAGTACGAGCTTAAGTGCCTTAGGTGGGTCATCTCAGTCACTCTTCCGTGCAAGTCCTGAGATGTGACTATGGCCACTACTGCTGTCAAGGTGAGGAAGTGGGGCCTCTGTTCTCAAGACCACAGTCAGCAAGTGTCAGAACGTGGACAGCTGACTCTGAACCCAGAACTAATGGCCATGACGTAAGGCCTTGATGCTCCCAGGGAATATGAGGCACTTGACATCCCTCCTCTTTCAGTGAATTCTCCAACAGCTTTGTGAGATCAATGTTACTATCCTTACTAGGAAATAAAGAAAATGAGAGATTTAAGAACTTGCCCTGGACAGTGAGAAGCGACGCCGCTGGGATTTGACTCCAGATCTGTCTGAATCGGAAATACAACTAGAAGCACCATGTGGCTTCTTAAGAACGTGACACCACGTTGCTTGTCGTGGATAAAAGCTGACCGTACCCAGAGTTTCAGCGCTCATATTCCCAAATCTCAGGCAACATGAGATCTTTTTAGCTAGCAATTGCCTTTCATACTTATACACAACTTTTCTTCTTACAGAGAAAACATGAAATGTGTGTCACAGCAACTTCTCCAATGAGCATCCTCCTCCATCCTAGGCTGGACCCTAATTCAAAATTCTCTGTCCACATGTTTCCCTGTTTGAAATGTTTTTGAGCACTTAAGATACCTAAGTCACAAGGGTAGAAATTAATCACTGGAGACATGTAATGCACAAAATATGGAAATGATAGCTGCTTAAAATAAAATATAGGTTGTATCATCCAAATGAAGGCCGATCCAAAAATGGCATGTCAAACCACTAACATTTCCTTAACTGCTATTTATTTGCATGTTCTCTAGTTTTGTCTACAGCGTTTTCATGGGTCTGCTCATGCTCCAGGTGCTGGGCGTGCCAAGAGCTCGGTGCTGTATAAATAGTTTCAAATGCACAGAATGTGATGGAAATCTCATTTGAAACCATATGGCCTTTCACAAATGCTCCAAATGGCCACTACTCAAAGGTACAAGATTTAAAAAGTAATCCTGCCACCATTAAAAATATATGAATAAATAAATGATGGCAATGACTTCCTTTTCCCTACTGGATTCGTGGACGGGCTGGGGAGTATGAATTGCTTCTGCTCTGTGGCTGATTTTCAGTTCAGATAACTCATCTTTATTCATTTCCTTTCAGTTGTGATGAGCCATATTGAGAGCAGCTGTAGGCAAGAGAAAAAAAAAAAAAAAAAAAGGATCTCCTCACTCCCTCCTTTAAATCGTTGTCAAACAGCCGTTATAAAGAATCCATCTGGGCTCAGTTCTTTGCTGGGCACCCAAGAAATAATAGAAAACAGGAGGGGAAAAAAAAAAAAACAGTTTAAGCTGAATCTAACAAAGAGATTTAAAAATTACCCAAACACGTGTTTTGGGGAAAAATCAACCTCAGGATGATTTAATGCAAAGTCGGGGAGACCAGGCCTAAAGGAAAAGTATACTTCAAATTAAATGCAAAACCAAACCAAAACAAAATGTACTTTAAAGGTGATGGGGAACAGCAAACAAGCAGGTCACTGGTCAGGAGAGGTCTGGCAGCCAATTCAAGTAAGAGCTACTTATAAAGTTAGAAGGTGATAAGTGAGTGTCAATAATCCAAAACTTAAAATGTGTGATGTAAGAGTGAAATGATATGGGAAAACGACTTGCACGAAGTGGAATGAAATAAGAAATGATTTACATTAATGACTGAGTTTTTATATCTGAAAAAGTCTTTCCCAGTTTACACAGCAAATGAATTGGGGGTCAAAATGCAAGTTTTTTTTTTTCTTTAATTTTGTATGAATGATGAATATTTTTTGGATCAAGTTTGGTCTGAATTAGAAAGTAAATGCTTTTAACATTTTACTTAAAATGATTTCATCTGTTTTAATACATCAACCCAACAGAAATCTTGCTTATGGATCATTCTGCTATACTTCAATGACACAAAAATGGCTTCAGTTTCAAAGGGGAGACTTGGCAAGTGATTACTGCATAAAATATCGCAGTCTTGTTTATTTTACAGCATTTTTGTTCATGCGTTTTTAATGGTTACATGAACCAAATGCTTAGGCAACTGTGCTGAAGATGAAATGAATGAGAAACAAAGATCTGTTAGAGGGCAAGCTGGAAGACTAACTGCTTTGTGAGTTTTCTTTAAAATGCAACTAACAGAGCAAAGAAGAATTTTAAGTAGTGTTTGAAAATGACCATAAAAACACAGTGACTAAGATTTACAAAAAAAGTTTTAAGACGCTAGAAGGAAAAGTCAACAAAAGAATTGTCAAAATACATGAAAAATTTCAAACTCTCTTGCTTTCGATTTATTAGCTAGAATTAGGAATGGTTTTTACTTCCCATCATCTCTGAACTCTCTGCTATTTTGGCACAGTGGAGTACCCTCTCCCTTGTGACATTCATCCTTCCATGGCTCCCACAGTTTGACTCTGTCTACCTCTGTAATCTTGGTCTCTGTGGCTGGTCCATTTTCCTTCCTGCTGTTCCCATCTCCACTCACCTCCTGCAGTCCAGGGTCCTAAGCCTGGCTCTCTCCTGGGAGTCCATCCATTTCTACATCACCAAGGTCACTCCTGATTGTTCCCAAATTGATATGGCCTTCCTCAGTCTCCACCTGCATCCTACAGATACCAGCCTGTGTCCCTATGCCACTGTGTCAACTTGAATATGGTCTGAACCACCTCCATCACTAAGAGATCTATTCCCCAGGCTTAAAATTTTTGACTCTTTTTCTTTTTTTTTCCCTCTCCTTTGGCCAAAATAGCCAATCAGTTGCTCAGTCCTACTGATCTGCCAAAGATTCTCTCTGCATTTTTCTTCTCCTTAACTGAAGCTAGGCTCTCACCACCTCTAGCCTTAATTATTGCCATAAT
>NW_023191825.1:0-932 GCF_002007445.2 Ailuropoda melanoleuca | reverse complement strand
TCTACTATGTCTGGACTAGTGAGTGTGTAGGTTACTACCTTCCCTACCCTCAATGTCCTCATCTAAAATGTCGAAAATAATGGACATCTGCCTTCCAGAACTTGATGGGAGATCCAATCACTTAGTGCCTGTGNAGTGCCTGTAATCTCATTCAGCAGGGTTCCTGGTGTACAGGAAACCCTAGATAAATGATGGTTCACCTTGTCCATAACGTATCTCACCTTCTTGGTTCCTCCCTTCATTTCCACTTTCACAAGATGCCTTACTCCTGCATCCTCACCACCACCCTGTCTCCTTGAGCTACACACTCTGCCCAGAGCGTGTGTGTCTTGCAGGATGCAGCAGAAGCGAATCCGTCAGCTTAGGCTGAGGCTACAGGAGCGAACACTCTCCTCCGACGGGTAGATTACAACCACAGAGATTCACTTCTTGCTTCCGAGTCGTGTTCGTGTCAAGCTGCAAACAGAGTACCTCTCCCGCTCCACGCCTCTTCATTCCAGAGCTAAGGGGTGGGCCCTGTTCAGGACAAACCTGACTCATAACAGAGAGAGAAAGGAAAACACCTTAAAACATTCAAGAGAGTTGGTGCACACCACTTCCACTGACATTTTGTTGGCCAAAGCAAACCAGCTGGCCAAATCTTCTATCAGAGAGAAATACAATTTTCTTGCATGGATGAATTCAAGAAAATATTTTGAACAAATAATAGTCTTTCTCCACCTCTGGCTGGACATGCAGGAAGATATTTAACTTTAATGTCTTGGGTCCTGATTCCCTCCGGGTGAGGGAAGTGGGAGGAACAACTTGGTTTCTCCGTGTGGCTCTGTCCTCTGGTGTTTATCTCATTGGACACCAGGGGCTTTAGTAAAAACTGATATTTAATTCCAGCTATCATAAGAATCTTCACATCATGAAATGAGAAAGAGATAGTC
>NW_023191824.1:834-1005 GCF_002007445.2 Ailuropoda melanoleuca | reverse complement strand
TTGTAAAGCAATTCAGATATCAAAAACCTTTTGGGCTTCTGACTTACCCATTTTTAATGTTTTCAAGAATAGTGTTTTCTAACAAATGAATTTTAAAACCAGAGTGTGGCCTGATAGCATTTTTCCCTATTGTTCACCTTGATATTTTTTGTTTCCTTAGCATGCTAAATT
>NW_023191824.1:0-722 GCF_002007445.2 Ailuropoda melanoleuca | reverse complement strand
CAGCAGAGGAGCCTGACGTGGGGCTCGATCCCATCCCATAACGCCAGGATCACGCCCTGAGCCGAAGGCAGACGCTTAACCGCTGTGCCACCCAGGCGCCCCTTTAGCATGCTAAATTTTAATCCGCAATGCACAACAAAACCTTACCAGCTCCCCAAACCCTATTCTTAGTAAATTTGTATAAGAGCTTTTGTTTTCTTAGAAATGTTTAAAATAAATATTAGGACATAGCTATCTCTTCCTGTAACATGTCTATATTTGTTTCCCATTTCAGCCAGCTTACGATTTTTAGTGGAAGCTGACTGATCTTATTAAGAAGTTTAGCTAGCATTGAAAATTTGTATTGACAGGATTAATTACACAGAGAATTGCTTCCATGGATTTGCTACATAGATAATTTACAACTTGGTGTTACTTCTCTAATACTTTGCTATTTGAAGTAGAATCATATATGGTTTTCCTTTTTTTTCTTTTTTAAAGATTTTATTTATTTATTAGACAGAGATNAGAGATAGAGACAGCCAGCGAGAGAGGGAACACAAGCAGGGGGAGTGGGAGAGGAAGAAGCAGGCTCCCAGCAGAGGAGCCTGACGTGGGGCTCGATCGGGTAACGACCGGATCACGCCCTGAGCCGAAGGCAGACGCTTAACTGCTGTGCCACCCAGGCGCCCCAGAATCATATATGGTTTTCCAAAGATGATGGTATAATATTTCACAGGAGT
>NW_023191823.1:502-873 GCF_002007445.2 Ailuropoda melanoleuca | reverse complement strand
GACAGCAAATGGATGGGTCATTTCTTTTTATCCAATCTGCAACCCTGTGGCATTTTATGGGAGCGTTTAAATCATTCACATTGGCACTAAGAACTGAGAGATAGAATTTTAATGATGCCATGTTGCCAGTAAAGTCTTTGTTTCTATCAGTTGTGACTTTCTATTCTGTATCACTCTTGGGGCTCTTTTACCTTTATAGAACCCCCCTTAATATCTCCTGTAGAGCTGGTTTTGTGGTTGTGAAATTGGTCAATGACTGGCGATTCTGGAAGGTCTTTATTTCTACATCAATTCTGAATGACAGCCTAGCTGGATAAAGGATCCTTGGCTGCATGTTTTTCTCTGAAAGAGTTTTAAAAATGCCCCCCCCC
>NW_023191823.1:0-340 GCF_002007445.2 Ailuropoda melanoleuca | reverse complement strand
TAGGTTTGTCGTGGTTGAGCTTGGGAGGGGTCCTCTCTGCCTCTTGGACACGAATGTTTGTTTCCCTGCTAGATTAGTGAAGTTTTCAGCTACAATTTGTTCAAATATCTCTTCTAGACCTGTTTTTCTCCACCCCCTCGGGGATGCTGATGATTCTGACATTGGAACTTTTCATTGAGTCAGTAATCTCCCATAACCTACATTCTTGAGATTGGATTTTTTTTAAGTCCAGATTCTATTTTAGCTTTTTCTTCTACTAACCCATCCTTCAATTCGCTGATACGCTCTTCTGCCTCATTCACCCTGGCCGTCAGAGCCTCTAGTTTTGACTGCATTTGGC
>NW_023191822.1:0-572 GCF_002007445.2 Ailuropoda melanoleuca | reverse complement strand
ATAAATAAATAAAATCTTTTAAAAAATACATGCCACAGGCAGTAACATGGTTGAATTTTCAATGATTTATGTAGAGCAAAAAAAAAAAAGTTCTACAAATAAAATTACATATAATATAATCGCACATCTATAAATTCTTCAAAATCANGCACATCTATAAATTCTTCAAAATCAAAACTAGTCTAATTAACAGGAGAAATGCCCATAGTTATGTGGGGACAGGGTGAAAAACGGAAGAGGGAGGAGGAATTCACAGAAAACACAGGAAATTTTAGGGAGAATTGATTTGCTCACTCTGGATAATGCTGACTGTGAAACCAGTGTATATCATATCACACACTCTGCGTATGTGCAGTTCGTCCCGTGTCAAGCACACACATTACAATTCTTAAAATAGAGATGACTCAGACGGAACACACAGATATTGAAATGTTAGAAAATACACCTACATGAACACTTATTCTCTCTATATTTCAGCTAAAATCGAGAGCAGGTAAAATAATACTGTCCCCAATATTGGAATAGTTTCACATTCCTCAGGAGCCTGCCCACTCTGTCCTCCAGATGGATCA
>NW_023191821.1:0-2089 GCF_002007445.2 Ailuropoda melanoleuca | reverse complement strand
TACTTATGGCTTTTATTCACAGGAAATATTAAACTGGATCACTGCTTTAAAAGTGAAAATCATACTTTTAAGGTAGCTCTGTGTACCAAGAAATAAGGTCTACCACATCCGAGCCTGCTTTAGGTAGATATTTCGAAAGCTAGTCCATGGACACTTGTGTTTCAAGAACACGCAGGGGCAAGATGATACGACAACAATGGTTACTACAAGCAGATATGCCATTTGTAACCCTTTAATTTGGAAACTATTATATAGAAGCAGGACATTTCAAACATCAATATTTACTAAAACAGACTCTTTATTCCAAATAGAAACAGAGCTAATAAACAGGGAAGTCTACATATACTTAATTAGAAATAGAGAAGTCTATACTTATTAAAAATCTATTCCTTTAAAATGAAGATAAGGAATAACTTGAAGAAATCAAGGCATCATGGATTTTTAAGTAACTGACTGGTGGTATCACCAATAAGGTGCCTGTTTCTGAGTAACAAAGCCCATACTACCTAGGGTGGTTCCCTCTTTCTTGGGTATCCCAGCACTCTGGTTGTTCTACACAACTTTCTCCATGACAGAGCAAGGAATGTGGACTGCTGGGGCTGATTTAGATGAGAAAATTAATCTGCCCCAACCATACGATTCATGATCCAAGTGTATGGGTGCCCACTGTGGTTACCTCCCTTCTTTGATGAAAGATAAAACCCTTCTTTGGTCTGTCAATGAAGGCAAAATGAGTAAGGAAGATAATTCAACTCCCACCAAGAATGGGGAAGGGTAGAGGACAGAGCCAGACTCACGTACCCCGACACTCATGCCCGGTACGGATATTGATGCAGTCCACTGGCATATGGACCTTATCCTCAACACTCTGACGAGTCTGATCATCATAATAGATCAGGTGACCATCTGACCACAGGTCAAGCCAATTCTTTTTCCAACGCTTCAAAATCGTACCTGAAAAAAATGAAAATGTTGGTTTTGAGCCAAAAAAGCAAGGACTTTATCCCTTAGTTCACAGGTAATTGAAACAAAGGAAACTTTCCTCGGGCCCCATAAGTATACATGCATACAGTTGCCCAGAGCACTACATCAAAATGGAGACGAAAGCAGGTTCCAATGGCACAAATATCCATGCTTGTACCAGGCTACCTGCCANAGCAGATTCCAATGGCACAAACACCCATGCTTGTACCAGGCTACATGCCGCTTACACTAAAGATACTAAGAATGCTGTAACTTAATAGTCCCAATTTTTTTTTTAAAGTTCCGTAAGACCTTGATTTTGATAACAAGTGTTGATGAGGACGTAGAGAAAATGAACTCTCATGTTGGTGGGAATGTAAACTGGTCAGCCACTGTGGAAAACAGTATGGTTGTTCCCCAAAAAATTAAAAATAGAGACACCATATGGTCTAATAATTCCACTACTACTTACCCAAAGAAAACAAAAACACTAATTCAAAAACATACAGGCACCATGTTTAATGCAGCATTATTTACAATAGCCAAGATATGGAAGCAACCTAAGTTGCTAAGTGTCCATCAATAGACAAATGGATAAGGAAGATGTGAGATTTATATACAATATTATGTAGTCATAAAAAAGGATGCAATTGTGCCATTTGTGATGACATGGATGGACTTAGAAGGTATTATGCTAAGTGAAATAAATCAGACTGAGAAAGACAAATACCATATGATTCCACTCATGTGGAATCTAAAAAGAAAAAAAAATGAATAAACAAACATTAAAAGCAAAAACAGACACATAAAAGGTTGCCAGATGGGAGGGGGTGGGAGAGATGGGCAAAACAGGGTAAGGGTAGTTGGAGATAGAGGCTTCCAGTTATGAAATGAATAAGTCATGGGAATAAAAGGCACTGCATAAGAATACAGTCAATGATATCGTAATAGTGTTGTATGGAAACAGATGGCAGCTACGCTTGTGGTGAGCAAAGCATAACAGAGTTGTACACCTGAAACTAACGCAACATTTTGTCAACTATACTCAAAAAATTTTTTAAAAACCAATAAATAAATTAATAAATAAATAAATCCTTCATTTTAACCTAATGAAACATCTAATATT
>NW_023191820.1:1652-1855 GCF_002007445.2 Ailuropoda melanoleuca | reverse complement strand
CAGGCCCCTACACCCAATGTGGAATCCGGGTCCCCAGTGAAAAGGCTGCTGTTCGCTGGTGGTGTTTTCCTGGACGCTCTGCTTTATTACCATTGCGAAGGGCGATGAGTCCTCGAAAAGCCTGAACCTTTTCATTCATGCTCCCTTACTCACGAGAGATGATGATCGTTGATATTTCCTGGACTGTGTGGGGTCTCAGAGAC
>NW_023191820.1:1350-1424 GCF_002007445.2 Ailuropoda melanoleuca | reverse complement strand
GAATTGCCTTTCTCAGTGCTGTGTTCGTCGTGTTTCACTCACGGTACCAAAGCACCTTGATTACTGTTCCAACG
>NW_023191820.1:971-1262 GCF_002007445.2 Ailuropoda melanoleuca | reverse complement strand
CAGTGAAAAGGCTGCTGTTCGCTGGAGGTGTTTTCCTGGACGCTCTGCTTTATTACCAATGAGAAGGGCGCTGAGTCCTCGAAAATCCTAAAGGTTTTCATTCATGCTCCCTGATTCACGAGAGATGATGATCGTTGATATTTCCTTGGACTGTGTGGTGTCTCATTGACCACTATGGGGCATTCTCGTCAGGCTTCCGCGACCACTTTGCCTCATGTTTTCCTATTCACGAAGGGTGATGATAGTGCTAAGACGGTCCCTGTACGGTGTTGTTTCTGACGGACGTGTTTT
>NW_023191820.1:516-826 GCF_002007445.2 Ailuropoda melanoleuca | reverse complement strand
GTACCAAAGCACCTTGATCCCTGTTCCACCTTCCATAAGGCCGTCGTGACTTCAAGGGCTTTCCCTCACACGTTGTTTCTTGGTACTAGGGCTGGATCCTCCCCAGGCCCCTAAACCCAAGGTGGAATCGGGGTCCCCAATGAAAACGCTGCTGTTCGCTGGAGGTGTTTTCGTGACGCTCTGCTTTATTACCAATGGGAAGGGCGCTCAGTCCTCGAATATCCATTCAGTTTTCATTCATGCTCCCTTACTCAGAAGAGATGATGATCATTGATATTTCCCTGGACTGCGTGGTGTCTCAGAGACCACT
>NW_023191820.1:0-211 GCF_002007445.2 Ailuropoda melanoleuca | reverse complement strand
TCGTGACTTCAAGGGCTTTCCCCTCACACTTTGTTTCTTGGTTCTAAGGGCTGGATCCTCCCCAGGCCCCTACACCCACTGTGGAATCGGGGGTACCCAGTGAAAAGGCTGCTGTTCGCTGGAGGTGTTTTTTTGGACGTTCTGCTTTTTTACCAATGAGAAGGGCGCTGAGTCCTCGAAAATCCTGAACATTTTCATTCATGCTCCCTTA
>NW_023191819.1:0-1038 GCF_002007445.2 Ailuropoda melanoleuca | reverse complement strand
GTCAAGAAATTGTGAACATTCTATACTTTCCATATTCTCATCATGGTCATCATTTACCATGTTTGGATGTATGCCCTTCTGGGAACCAAAGAACATATGCATCTACGGTCTCTCTAAGTGGATTTATGTTGCATTTACATGAAATTTTCATATATTCTTCGACAGCTACATATCACAGAAGGAATATCCACAATTTTTAAAAGAGACAATTTTTGTTGTTCTTGTTGATTTCCTGAAACAATTATTATCTATCCTCCTTTCCTGTTTTAGTGTATACATTATTGCCTCTCCTTTCACCAAATTTACACGCCAAAGGTTACATTTTTCTTTAACTGTNTCATATATTCTTTGACAGCTACATATCACAGAAGGAATATCCACAATTTTTAAAAGAGACAATTTTTGTTGTTCTTGTTGATTTCCTGAAACAATTATTATCTATCCTCCTTTCCTGTTTTAGTGTATACATTATTGCCTCTCCTTTCACCAAATTTACACGCCAAAGGTTACATTTTTCTTTAACTGTATTTCATATTTGTTGAAACAAATGTCCCTGAATACAAAATACATTTTGAAACAAATGTCCCTGAATACAAAATACATTTTGAAACAAATGTCCCTGNTTGAAACAAATGTCCCTGAAACATCAAAAAATGTATGAAATGTTGTAATCATTGATATGGATGAACATAATTGTAGTTAGTTAATTAAAACCTAAATTTGGTGATGACTTAGGCTCAATGAAATATATGTGCTAAAGTCTCTTTCAGCAACATAAAGGAGGGAATCAATTACTTACAGTGAGTGGTAGCACTGCTGGAATGGATTTTTCACATGTGCATCATCCATTCATTAGTAAATTTGACCCAGAATACATTTATTCCTAAGTCATTAACTGTATATTGGTGAGAGAAACATACAAAAGCTGTTAAAAATACTGCAGAAATCTAAAGTCCTATAAGTTGCAGAATAGAAGGTAAAAGTTCTTGGTATTGAAATGAACTCCTGGTATGACTGGAATGATGGAATCCTGGACTG
>NW_023191818.1:0-1077 GCF_002007445.2 Ailuropoda melanoleuca | reverse complement strand
GGCACTCTTCTAGGCACAAGATATGCATTGGAGATAAAACCAGAGTAAAACTGTTTCACTGAAAGAATTAAGGTACCATATTAGTGGTTAGCAAACACTGGAATTATCATCCCACTACATGACTTTGCTACACTCAATTCTAGTAGTCTAAAGTATGTAATTTCTCAGGCCACAACATTGCATTTTAGCGAGTAGCATTTTCACAGTTTAGGCTTCTATCCATATCCATAAAGCAGCATTTTATATAATAAGTATGTATTGGTGTCCAGAATTTTGCCACTCACCATTCCTTATGCTAAGTGAACAATACAGGCATGGATTTCTGTACACGTTCTATTCTAGTGGCCTCTGGTCATGTATGAGGAGAGGCCAAAAAGAAAAAACTGAGGAGTCAGAGAATTTAAGATGAGGAGCCTATGTGATAATGGGAGAGCTAAGAGCATGGGTTATCAAGAAAGTTTTAACAAGAAAATGAGTCAGACAGAATGGTGAAACTAGGTAAAAATGCTACTCATAATTTGAATAAGAAAGAGACAAAGAGATGACAAGCAAGTTTGGCGAATAAAATTTGTTGCTAAACTTACAAGAACAATTTTGTTTTAAAAAGTCAGAATTTGAGTTCCTGATTGTAGTTGGGAAATGGGCCCAGAGTAAATATTTCTTTTCAGAAGTTTTGATGAAATAAGAAACTGAGAAATGGGATATAGTCAGAAGTGTAGAGATAGGTCTTTATTTTTGAGGCTGGAAAACATTTGATCAGGGTTCCTAATATAAGGTCCACGAATAAGGTTTATGGAACTTAATGAGGGGAAATGTGTGTGTGTATTTTCATGAACTTCCATTTAAATTAGCTTTTCTTTCAATTATTAATGTAGAAAAAAAATTCAAATAACTCAGTTATGGGGCACCTGGTTGGTTCAGTCGGTTAAGCATCTGTCTTTGGCTCAGGTCATGATCCCAGGGTCTGGGATCCAGCCTTGTTTCTGGCTCCCTGCTCAGTGGGGAACCTGTTTCTCCCTCTCTTCCCTGCTCCTGCTCTCTCTCCAATAAATAAATTAAATCTTTTAAAAAAATAAT
>NW_023191817.1:0-1191 GCF_002007445.2 Ailuropoda melanoleuca | reverse complement strand
ATTTCACATTCAACAGTCTTGGAATAATGTAATATTACTACCACCTGTACCCTTGATAAGAAGAGTTAAAAATAGGCTTTTCTAATGTACTACTCATTCTCTCTTCCTTGTTTATAGTTGCACTNTTTAAAGTAAGGGACCAGATGGTAATTACTTTACCTTACAGGTCCTATGGTCTCTGTTACAAGTACTCAGTTCGGCCCTTGTGGCACAAAAGGAGCCAGAGTACAATAAGAAGTCATTTACACAAAAAAAGGTGCAAGGCCCATGAGCCATAATTGCCAATCCCCACTCCACATTGTAAGCCCTGGTTCGCAAAGACATAGGTAAAATCAGGATTAGAATATCCCATCACTGCTCATTTACTTATTTCACATTCAACAGTCTTGGAATAATGTAATATTACTACCACCTGTACCCTTGATAAGAAGAGTTAAAAATAGGCTTTTCTAATGTACTACTCATTCTCTCTTCCTTGTTTATAGTTGCACTCTGTCGACATTGTCTGTGCCTATAGCCAGTACGTGCTATACCCCTTCATTCTGTTGACCCTCACTCTTATTCTGCAAGTATCTACACATTAAATTCTCTTCGCCAGTGTGTGTGTCTCTAATCCTCTGGTTGTTTGAGGCTCATTCGTTGCCAAGTTCTTTAGGGAGGATCTATCAGGAGTAATATTTCCTGAGTTCATTCAGATTGATAATAATTTGGGGCACCTGGGTGGCACAGTCGTTAAGCGTCTGCCTTCGGCTCAGGGCGTGATCCCAGCATTCTGGGATCGAGCCCCCCATCAGGCTCCTCTGCTAGGAGCCTGCATCTTCCTCTCCCACTCCCCCTGCTTGTGTTCCCTCTCTCGCTGGCTTTCTGTCTCTGTCAAAGAAATAAACAAAATCTTTTAAAAAAAAAAAGACTGATAATAATTTGTCTGGCCCTTTATGCTTTTGTTCACATTTTCTTCTCTTCAATAACTGAAACACGTGACTATTTTCTCCTCTGTGGTCAAATAGCCTGTTGATGAACTAGTTTACTTCCCTTGTAAGGCACGTGCTCCTTTTGCCTAGATGCCTATTTCAGCCTAGATGCCCACACTGATGTGACAGTCAGCTCGAAGGGAGTTTATAGAGAATGTTTTCAGGATTAACACCAGTTGGAGGAAGAGGGTAGAGAGGAAAGTTGGGCTGTGGTGGTCAC
>NW_023191816.1:0-933 GCF_002007445.2 Ailuropoda melanoleuca | reverse complement strand
GTCTAATTGTGAAATGTATAGTTTATCATGTCATGTCTGTGGAAGAATTGTTTTTGCTGTTCATCTCATCGTTCATCTTGTTTCTGTTGCTCCAGCCTCAGTAAGAACAGCTGATATGTCCTCAGGAATAATCCTATTAACATGATAAAAAATTCACTGCTGACGGCTATAAACATATATCTAACACTACTGAGAGAACACAGTGCCACCAGAGAGACTATAGCCATGACTATTAGAAGGGAAATGCCAAGAGACTAAAGTATGCTCCTTAGCAAGAGCCCACAAAAAAAAAAAAAAAAACAAAAAACCAAGAGACTAAAGCATGCTTCTTAGCAAGAGCCCACACAAAAAAAAAAAAACAAACAAACAAACAAAAAAAAACCCACAAAAGAAACGCTTAGTAAAAATAAATTGAAGAATGTACCTGAAGAGCCATCAACCTCATTCAGCAAATGGTTTCTTAAATTCTTGTGTTTGAGTTTCTGTAATAACAGGAGTGTAGATCATTTTCTAGGGTACAGACTTCTTATTTAGCCAACAAGTAATCTAATGCAATACTATTATCTAAATAAATAAACCGATGATAAAGAGGCATATTTTTAGATAACATATTCTGCTACCCTTCATTCCTTGCTTTTGAAACTTCCCCAAGTTTCACAGTCCAGAAGTTTAGTTGATAGATTGCTCCATCTCAATGAACCAGTCTCTTAGTCCTAAAAATAGGTCAATTCAGTTAAACAGTTGTCTTAGTTTTAGGAAATGGTGTTGCAAGCAGGCTCCCAAAGTTAGAAGCATATGGTGGGTGCAATCCGGTATTTAACAAGAGGTATTTCTATGAAAACATAAGAAAAATAAAGGGTGGAGCAGACTATAAATCATTTTTTGAGTCCAGAGGGCAGCCAGTTGAGATTCCCAGATAGTGGGTTTCTAGAT
>NW_023191815.1:0-3187 GCF_002007445.2 Ailuropoda melanoleuca | reverse complement strand
GCCAGCTAAGTTTCTACCCTTGTGATTTAAGATGGGTATTTTATTCAAACTGATCCTCATATCTTATAACAATGAAATAGGGATAGCAACCATTTCCCCAGGGCTCTAGAAAGAAATGAAACACTTGTATGTAGAACTTTCTTGTAAAAGCTAAGTCCCCGGATAAACGCTGGATATTGCCATCATTTTATGAACAAGGTCTGTATTTATTTTTCAAGCAGACCTATTTCAGAGTAAAGACACACATGGACCTCCTGCTTCTTCTTGCCTCTCCTCCAGATGCCTGAATCCTTTGGGTGACAGGGACAGAATGTGTTTCCTTCCCTGCCTGGATGCTTCCTCAAAACGGATTCTGCAGGAGAGAAGTCTGGGGCTCTCCTTGGTTTGAATGACTTCAGCGTATCTTAGGGGCCTGTCGGGATCCTGCACTTCGTGGTCAGAGTCTGGAGTCTTGGCTGCTCCAAGAGGAGGATGAGGCGAACCTCTTACTTTATTTCCCTTCTGTGGTCTCCTGCCTTTTCTCCCAGCTGATATCTAGGCTCTGTTTCAGTGTTTGGTTACTGACCGAATGAGGCTGGGCCCAGGAAAAGACCTAGAGAGCCAGGAGGCTAGCAAATTCTGTATCTTCAGGGTTGGGAGGAATGCCGATGAGCTTACTGCAGTGATGGAAATGTTTCATACACGTGCCGTGCAGTATAGTAACCGTTAGTCCCAAGAGGCTATGGAGCACACGTGGTTCATGTGACCAAAGAACTAGATTTTTTATTTAATTTGTATCCATTTAAATAGCCACATGATGGCTGGTGGCTGCCGTATTGGACAGCACAACTCTCTACTGTCTCTATTTTATGGAGGAATTCTGTGCCCAAGAGGAATTATTTGAGGACCTTTGAGGACCCTGTGCCAGTCTCTGTAAGGCACACCTGAGAAAAGAGAGCTTAGCCGTGTAAAAGTTTCACTTCTCACTTGGGAGGAGAGACAGAGGTGAAAAACTTGAAGGCTGAAGCAGGGGCTGGGCAAAGGGTCTGCAGATGCCGTTAGTCTCACTCACCAAGGAGAGGAGGTTCCCGGCTCAGCCAGGGCTGGGTGCACAGTGGTTGTACGGGTAAGACAGCCAGACGTGCTGAAGACACGTTCTTCAGTCAGATGCTCAGCACCACCTGGGCAGCTCGGCATGGCTGGGGGTGTGTGGAAGGTAGGAATTCCTTGGTCCTGCCTTAGGGGAGGAGCCAGAGCCCTGCAGAGAAACTGGCTAACCCTCAGAAAAACCCCAGGGCTTCCCTTCCACCCCACCCAGCAGCACCAGTCCTGGTTCTCATGAGGAATGACCAGTGACATTCAAACTTAGTTGGTTTCCATGACTTTCTGGAAGGTATGATCTGATTGAACTTGCAGGCAGAGACCAGGGCTACACCCCAGCCTCCTTGCGTGACAGCTGAACTCACCAAAAACGTTGAGGACAGCTGGCTTGCTGGCCTTTCTGTGCAGGGCGGGTGGGTTCTGTCTGTCAGTCTGTCTGGACAGAGCGGTTTCCCTGAGTCACAAACAGCCCTGCCTGTCTCTGGGAGCTGTGCCTCCCTCTGCTTTCACCCAAAATAGCTCGGAGATAGTCTCCTCTCTCAGGACAAGGCCTCTTGCTCAAAGAATGTCATGGTAGATTTTTTTTGGGTAAATAATTATTTTGAGAAATTTTCCCTACTTGAGCAGGAAGCAAATGGCAGTAGCATTTCTTTAATAAACACTCTTGGTGCTTTCTATGTGCCAAGATTGTTCGATGTGCATTGCAAATATGAACGTGCTTCTAATTTATAACCATGCTAGGAGGCAGCTCTGTTTATAACCCCGTTTTAAACGCTGATCAAGCTGAGGCATACATAACTTTAGTAACTTGCCCAAGGTGACATAGCTGATAAGTGGCAAGCTGGCAGGTGAACCTGTAGGGTGACCAACCATCCTGGAACTGAGGGGTTTCTGGGGTCATGGGACTTTCAGTGCTAAAATCAGGAAAGTCACAGGTCAACTGGGATTTTTGGTCGTCTTACATACCCTGGGGAAGTTTGGCTCCAGAGTTCTGGCTCTCAATCGCCATGCTATTTCTCAGTTGTGGGCACTGAGGGCACCTGGAAGAATAGTGAATCAGAGTTAGCTTTGTCCCCATGCCCTCCTTCTAAAGATGGGAAAGCTGAGGCCTGGCTCATTCTTACCCACACCTCAGGGAAGCCAGACAAGGAGCTGGGAGCCCACCTTGGTCTACCATGTCTTAGCCTCTGCTCAGTCCATGGGTTCCTGGCTATGTCTTTATTCATTCAAACCCCATGTCTACAGGAAAGGGATTCAAAGTGACCTATAGGAAAAGGCACGAGGACACGTTGCCAAAACGCAAACAGCAGAAGAAAATAAAGACCAAAGTTTAACACATACTCTAGCTTTAATAGGTAACTGGGGCTTGAGCTTCCCGGTACCCACAGCAAAAAAGGAAAGCCCTCAGAGTTTTCTCAGGGCAGATAAAAGTTTTTGTGTTTTGTTTTTGCTTTTTTCTTGCCTGAATTATTATCCATTCAAGATCTTTGGATAGGGACTATTTACCAGGAGAAGGTGCTTAGTGCTCGCTTCCTGTGAAGGCACAAGCATGTATCCATCGCTGCTCTTTAGGACAGCCCTTCAAACAAGCCAGGGCGTCTTGCTATGGTGCAAGTCAGGAGAGCGACCCAGAAAGTGGCTGAGTGAAGGTGGTCCAGGTTTGAAGTCCTCTGAGGGTTCAAACATAATCCCATTGAACTCAGATTCAGAGGTGCACCTTGTAGCCCTGATACAACTGAGGGTGTAGGGGCCTGGAGCCCCCCTGATCCTTCCCCCCTACCCTCACGCCTGAGGCATTCCATGGGGCCACAAAGACTCTCGGCTGAGTTCTCTACCCTGGGTCCTGCCAGAAGTCAGACCCAGGCCTTTGGAAGCTTTCGTGGCACTTCTCTGGACTTGATGGCACCCTGAGTTTTAGGATAGGGGGCCGCCAGCATTGCTTCATCCGACCCTGTGCTTGAGGGGCCAAGTCCCCGCCGGGCAAAAGTGGGTATTTCCCGTGGCCAGGGAGGGGGGGCAACTGGCGGGCCCCCTCAGACTCTTCCCTGTTGGTGTTTCATTAGGAGTTTTGTTGCCTTTTCTTTTAAACAACTTCTTGGATTTCTTT
>NW_023191814.1:0-1558 GCF_002007445.2 Ailuropoda melanoleuca | reverse complement strand
ACCCTCTCCTGTGCTCGTGAGGGTCTCACTGTCTCCAGGCAGGTCATTACATTCAGGAAACCATAGTGAGACTTTGCTATTGCCTTCATCTCCTACGTCCTAGAGGCAAAGTGCAGATCTCTGACCACCTGAAGACGCGTGAAGTCATCGTGAGAGTACAGCCTTTTGTTTAGGAACAATTCAGGGATAAGCCGGTGCTGGTGTAGCCAACCTTTGCATTTACTGCATACATCGGATTCTGCATGTCCATGTGCCAATCCCAGTCCTGTGTGTAGGCAGTGACTTGGAAAGGATGTAGGGAACTAGCTAGAACCCAGAGAGAAGATGAACAAAGGTGAGTGAAATGGAACTTGGTCTCTGTGTTGCTTCAGCAATTGGCAAGTTAATTTTCAGTTGCAATTGCTCTTGAAACATAAGAGGTGTATTGATTTGCATGTACGGTCTGTTGTCTAAAGAAACAGTCCATGGAAATTTACCAAATAAAGAACTTAATTTAATTATTCGTTATAGACTCCCCCAAATGGTTCCCAGACATTTCATTGTACATTAGTCCATTCCTTATAGCTGTGTNATTCCTTATAGCTGTGCATGCACATGTGGAGAATACTTTAAATGTGCATCTATAGTGGTAATAAAATACGGCCTTCAGTAACACAATTAGAGAGAATGCATATGTGTAAAATTACTGGAGTATATGCTTCCCTGCTTTCCCTTTGTCCTTATTGTCTGTGAAATTAGACAGTATTTGTTCTCTATGCAACTCATTGTAAGTACTAATAGTTTCAAATTGGTCATTTTCCCCCTTTAGAGCTTCTAAGATATATAAAATACACATGGAGTTTTAAAAATACTGTATCANTTCTACGTTGTGACTATTGTCTCAGTGCTTCTCTGTTTGGACACTGGGCTCCGTCCTTGTCTCCTCGCACAGGATCGGGAATGGACTCCTGCATGATGCTGTCGGTGTCCTGCTCAGACGCTCTTTCCCTGGCTGCTGCTCCGATCCCTGCCCGATGTGTTAGGAATACAGGCTGCAGGGTTCAGAGCCATTCCCTTCTCAGACATTGGCCCTCAGCTGAAGGGGAGCGACTGTGCCAGGGGGTCTCAGGAACAGGGTGGGGGCAGCTCACAGCCCGTGACAGACTCCTGAGGAAGACAAAAGGCTGCCAATGCAGGACGAATGCCAAGGCAGGACGAAATCTGCCGCAGTTCATGCTCCAGAGCTGGGCTGTCCAATATGGGAGTAAGTAGCCACGGGAAGTCACTTACATTTAAATTAATTAGCATTAAATAAAATACAAAATTCAGTTTCTCAGCGAGGACGTTTTAAATGCGCAGGTGGTGACATGCGGGTAGCGGCTACGGTATCAGACAGCGAGGACGCGGGGTTTCCACCAGCACCGATGGCTGCTTGTGTGGGAGAGCTCTGTCCCGCTTCTTACGGGATCGGGCTCGGGCTATATTCCACCTGAGCCCACATCCTTGCATAGCAACGTTCTCTGCTCTGTTTTGTTCCCTCACCCCCTTTCTCCTGAGAGCATTCCCTGAACAAACCACA
>NW_023191813.1:470-624 GCF_002007445.2 Ailuropoda melanoleuca | reverse complement strand
ATGAATGTAGATTACAGGAGATTACTGACTCAGTGAAACGTTTCGATGTCAGAATTGGCAGCATCCCGGGGCGGGGGGGGAGGGGGATGGAGAAAGAGAGAGGTCTAGAAGACATATTTGAACAAATTGTAGCTGAGAACTTCCCCAATCTAGC
>NW_023191813.1:0-247 GCF_002007445.2 Ailuropoda melanoleuca | reverse complement strand
AAGCTGGCAAGACATATTCAGAGCACTAAGTGAGAAGAACATGCAGCCAAGGATCCTTTATCCAGCAAGGCTGTCATTCAGAATGGATGGAGAGACAAGGACCTTCCAAGACCAGCAGAAACTGAAAGAAAATGTGACCAACAAGCCAGCCCTACAAGAAATATTAAGGGGGGATGTATAAAAGTAAAAAGACCCCAAGAGTGATACAGAACAGAAATTTACAATCTATAGAAACAAAGACTTCACA
>NW_023191812.1:0-750 GCF_002007445.2 Ailuropoda melanoleuca | reverse complement strand
CATCTTGGGAATTTCAGCACAATGTCACGTTGTTCTTGCTCAGAGAACTCATCAGAACAGATTCTATTCCCATGGGGTTAGCCAATGACCTGCTTTTCCTTTCTTTTCTTATTTCGTATTCAGACAAGTTCTTATACTCCCACTCCTTATCAGGACGGGTATTCAAATGACATCTCTGTTCTATCTGATGAGTAACTTGCAGCCCTGCATGATGCNCTTGCAGCCCTGCATGATGCTCTGAATTAATTCAGAGTCTGCAGTGAAGATGAACAACCAGATGCAAAGGTCAATTCTTCTTGTCTCTGAATTTGTAAAATCTCATTGAAATAAACAGTTTCTTTGTGTTCTTCCACAGCAAAGTAAACAGTCAATTCAGTACATTTACTTTAACTGGAAAATTTCTCAAGATTTATAATTCACTGTCTGATTTTGGCCACTTTCTTCATATTTATTCTCTAGTTTTTCCATCTTTACTCTCATCATAGACCTGTTTTTATTTCAAGCACTCAGCATAAGCAAACTTCAGCATAACCAAAGGATTTCTGGAGTAACTGAGTTAGAGATCCAATACTTGAAAATCTCTTGCTATGCTGAGGGCCCACACAGCCCATCAGGAAGGCAGGTGGAAGCCCAACTTGTGAGATTCCATGGTTTGCTCCTCCAGCTCCTAATACAGGTACTCTGATTTCGACCACCTGAAGACAGGGCTTCATTTCAACCATGCAGTGAAAGGTAAGCACTAATTTCAAA
>NW_023191811.1:0-1030 GCF_002007445.2 Ailuropoda melanoleuca | reverse complement strand
GATTGTAAATTTCTGTTCTGTATCACTCTTGGGGCCTTTTTACTTTTATCAAACCCCCCTTAATATCTCATGTAGGGCTGGCTTGGGGGTGGTCACAGATTCCTTCAGTTTCTGCCAGTTTTGGAAGGTCCTTATCTCTCCTTCAATTCTGAATGACAGCCTTGCTGGATGAAGTATCCTTGGCTGCATGTTCTTCTCAGATAGAGCTTTGAAAATGCCCTGCCAACCTTTCCTGGCCTGCCAGGTCTCTGTAGACAGTTGTGACGTTATTCTGATATTTTTCCCTTTGTACGTAAGGATTTTCTTCCCCCTGGCCACTATCTTTGGATCTAATATTTGCGAATTGCACTATGACGTGACGTGGTGTAGTCTGTTGTCATTGATCTTGGGAGGGGTCCTCTTGGCCTCTTGGACACGAATGCTTGGTTCCTTTGCCAGATTAGGGAAGTTCTCAGCTACAGTTTGTTCAAATATCTCTTCTAGACCTGTCTTTCTCCACCCGCTTGGGGATGCTGATGATTCTGAGAGTGGAATGTTTTCATTGAGTCAGTAATCTCCTGTAATTACATTCTTGAGATTGGGTTTTTTTTTGAGCCAAGTTTCTGTTTTAACTTTCTCTTCTACCATCCCATCTTCCAATTCACTAATTCGTTCTTCTGCCTCATTTATCCTGGCTGTCAGAGCATCTAGTTTAGACTGCATTTGATTCATAGCATTTTTAATTTCTGGCAGATTTGCTCTCATTTCCGCCCTTAGAGATTCTATATTCTTGTTAATATCAGCATCCTAAAACACTTTATATTATTTAATCAGCTACAGATTAACTGTTGGCATGTTACGTTTAATACATACCTGACTTCTGATTTGACTTAATTTCTTCTTTAAATCCTGTGCCTCATCTTCTAAATTAATATGATAACTTGATGTAACCTCTCGGGACGCCTCTGACATACACTGTTTTTTTAGGGTATCAGCCAGTTCTAGTTGAAGCTGTGTCATAGCTACCTAATAAGACATTTCAGCTACTGAT
>NW_023191810.1:0-3482 GCF_002007445.2 Ailuropoda melanoleuca | reverse complement strand
TCCGTTTCCATTGTATAGATACACAACATTCTACTTATCCATTCATCAGTTTGTTGATTTTCTGTGATTTATTTATATAGAAGTTTTCTTGTGGACATAGGTTTTCAGTTCTCCTGGGTATATAGCTGGGACTTGCCCCTTGGCACACACCTGTCAAGTCAAAGGGTAACTATATCACAGGAATATGAGGAACGACCAGACTGTTTTCCACAGTGGCTGCATCAATTTACATGTTCTATAAGTTACAAGGATTCCAATTTCTCCACATCCTCACCAATACTTGTTCTTATCTTTTTAAAAATTTTTCCCATCCTAGTGAGTGTGGAATGGTACCTCATTGTAGTTTGGAGTTACACTGATGGCTGATGATGTTGAACATCTTTTTTACATGCATATTGGCCATTTGTATATCTTCTTTGGAGAAATGTCTACTCAGCTCCTTTGCCTATTTCTTAATCAGACAGTTTGTTTTTTATTGACTTGAAAGATTTCTTTATACATTCTGAATATAAGTCCTTTCTCAGATATATGATCTGCAAATATTTCCTCCTATTCTATGGGTCATAATTTCATATCTAGATAGTTTCACTTACATCATAAAAGCTTTTAATTCTGATGATACCCACTTTTTAAGTTTTTGCTTTTGTATCTTGTGCTTTTGGTGTTATATCTAACAAACAATTGTCTATTTCAAAGACATGGAGATTTACATCTTTGTCTTCTCCTACGAGATTTTATAGTGTTAGCTCTTATATTTAGGTCTTTTATTCATTTCAGTTAATTTTTTAATATGGTATGAGGTAGAGGTCCAGCTTCATTATTTTGCATATTGATATCCCATTAACCCAGCACCGTTTGTTGAAAGACTTTTCTCATTGCATTGTCTTGCCCTATCAATTATCAATTGATTGTAAATGTGAGGATTTATTCCCAGACTCATAATTCTATTCCATTAATTTTTATGTCTATCCTTATTCTAGTTTCACATTGTTTTGATTATTCTGGCTTCATAGTTTTGAATTTGGGAAATATGAGTCCCCTAACTTTGTTGTTCTTCAAGATTTGTTTGGCTATTCTGGGTCCCCTGAACTTGTATAGGAATTTTAAGATCAGCTTGCCAATTTCTGCGAGCCAACTGGGATTTTGATAGAGATTGTGTTAAAATTTTGGATCATTTTGGGGAGTATTGCCATCTTAACAATATTAGGTTTTCTGATTCACGAACAAGGTTGTCCTTCCATTTACCTAGATTTGTTTTATTTTTTTGAACAATATTTGGCATTTTTCAAAGTGTAAGTTTCACACTTATTTTGTTAAATTTATTCCTAAGTATTTTATAATCTTGATATTGGTGCAAATATAATTGTTTTCTAAATTTCATTTTTGTATTATTCATTTTAAGTGAATATAAATACGATTTTTTTATATTGATCTTTGGTCCTACAATCTTGATAAACTTATTTATTAGTTCTAATAATTTTTTATCAAGATGAAATTCACATAAGATTTTTAAAGTGCACAATTCCATGGCATTTACTATATTCACAGTGTTGTGTGACTACTACCTATTTTTAGTTCCAAAATATTTTTGTTCACCACAAATAAAGCCCTGTGTCCCATGAGGAGTCCACCCTATTCCCATCTACCCACAACACCTGGCAACCACCAGTCAGCCTTCCCTTTCTATGGATTTACCTATTGTGAGTGTTTTATATAAATAGAATCAACTGGCCATATGTATATATGAGTTTATTTTTGGACTTCCAATTCTACTTTGACTATGTTTATTTTTATCCCAGGACTATTTACTATTTTGATTACTAAAGTTTTGTAATAAGTTTATAAATCAGAAAGTGTGATTTTTCCAACTGTTCGTCTTAAGGTTGTGTTGACTGTTTAAGCCCCTTACAATTCCATATGGATTTGAGGACCAGTTTTTGCATTTCTGCAAAAGAAAAAAAAAAAGCCATTGGAATTTGATAGGGATTACATTGAATCTGTAGATTGCCTTGGGCAGTATTGTTGTTTTCATAATATTAAGTATTCCAGTCCATTAAAACAGGAAGTCTTTCCATTTATTTAGATTTTTTTAATTTTCTTTCAGAAATGTTATGTAGTTTTAAGTGTACAAATCTTTCACCTAATTGGTTAAGTTTATTCCTGAGTATTTTACTCTTTTTCATGCTATTGTAAATGAAATTATTTTCTTAATTTCCGTTTCAGATTGTACATTGTTAATATATAGAAATGTAACTGATTTTTGTGTGTTGATTTTATACCCTATCACTTCGCTGAATTCATTTATTAGCCTGAATAGTTTGTTTGGTTTGTTTTTGTTTTTTTGGCATGAATTCATTTGAGATTTTTACATAAAGAATCATGTCATCAGTGAATAAAAATAGTTTAATTTCTTCCTTTCCAATTTGGATAGCTTTTATTTCTTTTTCTTGCTTAATTTTTCTGGCTATGACCTCTAGTGCATTGTGAATAGCAGTAGTAAAAGTAGGTGTCCTTGTCTTATTCCTGATTTTAGTGCAGAAACTTTCAATCTTTTACCATTGAGCATTGTTTTGGCTGCTAGTTATTCATATATTAATTTTATTATGTTGAGGAAAGTTCCTCTAGTCCTAGTTTTCTGAGATATGTTTTTTGTTTTTAAATGAAAGGGTACTGGATTTTGTCAACTGTTTTTTCTCCATCAGTTTAAATGATCACTTTTTTCTTCATTCTGTTAATTATGTAGTATGTTACATAGATTTCATGTTGAGCCACCTCTGAATTTCTGGGAAAAATCCCTCTTGGTCATGGCATATCATTACTTTATTATGATATTGGATTCAGCTTACAGTATCTTTTGAGGATTTTAAAATCTATAGTCGTAAGACATATTGATCTATAGTTTCTTGTGGTATCTTTGGCTTTGGTCTCAGGGTAATTCTGGTCTTATAGCATGAGTTAGGAACTGGTCCCTCCTTTTCTCTTTTTGTTTATTTGTGTTTTTTTGGAAAATTTAAGAAGGATCTGTGGATTGGAGTTAATTCTTCTTTAAATCGTTGATAGAATTTATCAGTAAAGCCTTTTGGTCTGGGACATTTTTTTACTGAGATTTTTGATTGCTGACCCATCCTCAGTTTTTAGTTATTTACTTAGTATTATTACAAGGATTACAACCAACATCCTAATTTATAACAATCTAGTTTGACTTGATATCAATTTAGCTTCAATAGCATGCAAAAACAGCTTCTAAATATTCTATCCTCTTATGTTGTGATTATGATGCTATAACCACAAATTACCCTTTTATACATTGTGTATAAGGCAGGGATGACAGAGTGTGGCAAAGGCAAATAAAAATGCCACAAAACTTTCTTACTGCTCTATATTGTCTTTTTCTCAATTCATCATTTGCTGGGTTTCTGTGAACCTTTGACAAAGTTGATTTTGACAATTTTGCTTGATGTTTTGAGGTTTCTGTGAAGAAA
>NW_023191809.1:0-1155 GCF_002007445.2 Ailuropoda melanoleuca | reverse complement strand
GCTGCTCTCATCCTTCCAATGAGTGTATATTTTCATGAAAATCTCCATGTCAATATGCCAAATGTCAAACCCATTATGGCTATCCTAGGGCACTCCATCACTATAACCAAATAGCCCCAATAAAATATATGCCTAAATAGTTCTAGCCCACAAAAGAATGCTACAGTCAGTTCCCAAAACAAGAACACTTTCTGTCTAGCTCCCCATTTATTAGTCACTATAAAAATGTAATAGAACAGAAAGAACTTGATAAAATGTTGTCAGATTACATTAATATTAAGAATAGATCTCAAGTGTTCTCTTCACAACAAAAACACATTTTAACTACTATGTTATGTGTGGTGATGGATTTTAACTAGACTTATTGTGGTGATCATTTTGCAATATATACAAATATTGAGTCATTGTTTTACACCTGAAATAATGTTACATGTCAATTATATCACAACCCAAATTTTTAAATTAGTGAGATTAAAATAATAAAATTTTAGTATTTACCAACGTAACTTCTAGAAATATTTTAAGTTCAGATGCACACAGATTGTTTGGAATGGATGCTTTCTTTTGCCAGCTTTATTGAGATATGATTGACATATAGCATTGTTTAAGTTTAAGCTATACAATGTGATGATTTTATACACGTGTAAGTTGCAAAATGTTTACCACACATAAGGTTACTTAGCTAATGTATCGGTTACCTCTCATGATTACCATTTTGTTGCTGTTATTGTCATGGTGAGAAAATTAAGGTTCCACTCTCACAGCAATGTGGAAGTATACAACACAGCATTGTCAAGTACAGTCACCACGCTGTGCAATAGATTCCGGGAACTTATTCAGGAATAGGATGTTCTTTTGTCTGAACACATGATGGAAGACTCAGCTATCTGAACCAATCCATCTATTCAGTGGGTTGTGATTTTGCTTATTAATTGAGTGGGCAAGGTGAGATAATTAAAAATAGTCAATCAGATTTTTCTAAGATTTACCCATCAATCATTTTGTATGTGAATTAATTCATCTCTGGGTTTGCTAGTTTAACTTTGACCCTTTCAGTTAATGAAATGTAAACATGTGTGCCATCTACTTAATGAAGCCATTTCTCTTGTGAATACAGATGTTTCTCCAAATCTTAGATCAATGTTTTTGTAGGCG
>NW_023191808.1:0-3247 GCF_002007445.2 Ailuropoda melanoleuca | reverse complement strand
GATTTCTGCTCTAATCTTGGTCAACTGCTTCCTTGTGCGTGGATTAGGCCTGTCCCTCTGTTGCTGTTCCATCTTCTTGAGNCCAGTTTCTTGAGGTGAGAATATAGAAACTGCATTTTAGATTTTTCTATTCTTTTGAGTGAGGCTTGGATGGCTATGTATTTCCCCCTTAGGACTGCCTTTGCAGTATCCCATAGGTTTTGGACCGTTGTGTATTCATTCTCGTTGGTCTCCATAAATTGTTTAATTTGTTTTTTGATTTCCTGGTTTATCGAGTCATTCTTGAGCAGGATGGTTCTTAGCCTCCAAGTGTTTGAGTTTCTTCCAGGTTTTTCCTTGTGGTTGAGTTCCAATTTCAGAGCGTTGTGGTCTGAGAATATGCAGGGGATAATTTCAATCTTTTGGTATTGGCTGAGACCTGTTTTGTGTCCCAGAGCATGATCTATTCTTGAGAATGTTCCATGGGCATTTGAATAGAATGAGTATTCTTTGGTTCTGGGGTGTAGTGTTCTATATATATCTATGAGGTCCAACTCGTTTGAGTATGGCTTTCAAAGCCCTTATTTCTTTGTCGATTTTTGCATGGGTGTTCTGTCTATTTCTGATAGTGGAGTGTTAAGGTCCCCTACTATTAATGTATTTTTATCTATATGTCTCTTTATTTTGGTTAAGAGTTGGCTTGTGTATCTTGCTGCTCCCCTGTTGGGGGCATATATATTAATAATTGTCATATCCACTTGTTGAATACTTCCTTTAAGAATAATATAGTGCCCTTCTGTATCTCTCTCTATGGCCTCTAGTTTAAAATCCAGTCTATCTGATATGAGAATTGCTACTCCAGCTTTCTTTTGAGGTCCATTTGCGTGGAAGATGGTACTCCATCCCCTTACTCTAAGTCTGAATGCATCTTTGGGTTCAAAATGAGTCTCTTGTAGACAGCAAATGGATGGGTCATGTCTTTTTATCCAATCTGCAACCCTGTGGCGTTTTATGGGAGCATTTAGGCCATTTACATTGAGACTGATTATTGAGAGATATGATTTTAATGATGCCATGTTGCCAGTAAAGTCTTTCTTTGTATCGGTTGTGACTTTCTGTTCTGTATCACTCTTGGGGCCTTTTTACTTTTATAGAACCCCCCTTAATATCTTCTGTAGGGCTGGTTTCGTGGTTATGAAATTGTTCAATGACTAGCAATTCTGGAAGGTCTTTATTTCTCTATCAACTCTGAATGACAGCCTTGCTGGATAAAGGATCCTTGGCTGCATGTTTTTCTCTGAAAGAGCTTTAAAAATGCCCCCCCAAGCCTTTCTCTCATTCCAGGTCTCTGTAGACAGGTCTGACGTAATCCTGATACCTTTGCCTTGGTACGTGAGAAATTTCTTTGCCCTGGCCGCTTTCAATACTGTATCCTTGGATCTAATATTTGCGAATTGCACTATGACATGCCGTGGCGTAGGTTTGTCCTGGTTGAGCTTGGATGGGGTCCTCTCTGCCTCTTGGACACGAATGTTTGTTTCCTTTGCTAGATTAGGGAAGTTTTCAGCTACAATTTGTTCAAATATCTCTTCTAGACCTCTGTTTTTCTCCACCCCTCGGCGATGCTGATGATTCTGACATTGGAATGTTTCATTGAGTCAGTAATCTCCCATAACCTACATTCTTGCACATGGATTTTTTTGAGTCCAGATTCTATTTTAGCTTTCTTTTCTACTAACCCATCCTCCAATTCACTGATATGTTATTCTGCCTCATTCACCCTGGCCGCCAGAGCCTCTAGTCGTGACTTCTTGACCACTGTTACTCTGAATTCCATTTCTGATAATTTGGTTATATCCATATCCATTAGTTCTGTTGCAGAGGCCACAGACTCATTGTGTTTTCTTTGCTGAGGGTAATTTCTCCTTCTCGTCATTCTGATGAGGAGAGGTTGCAGGGTTGTCCAGAGCCCAAATTACTTACTGGGACCCAGGCCATGCGCCCTTGTTTTATAGGGATCTTAGGGATGTGGGCTTCTTGATTTTTCAGCCTGCCTTCTGGGGGAGGGGCCTGCCTCACTGATACTCAGGCACCCCTGTTTGGGTAGGGTCTCCATGTCCCCTGCAAGGGGGGATGGGGATGGGCACACTGTGAGCTGGTATTTCCAGGCTTTTGTTCTCTGGCGGCTTTCCCTGGTGGTCTGCTGTGCCTCTTCTGAGAGAGCAGCAGCAGCCAAATCTCAGCCTCTGTTTCAGAGCGGAGGGATCATGGACCATTCTCCACTGATGTTCTGGCCACTTTAACTCTGTTTCTTTTGGTACTGCTCAACCCTGCAGTGTCCTGGGATGTGCGCCCCACACCCGGCATCCCAGCCTTCACTTCCAGGGCCGGCGCATCTCTGTCCTTTGTGTTTCTAACGCCGTCAGCCGCCAGCCGCCCCCGCGCACTCCCGGAGCTCCTGGTCTCAGTCTGGTTCCAGTGAGCACACCGGAGCTCCGTTTCAGTTAGGTCACGAACGCTCCCGGCTCACGGTCTCAGTCTGCTGTCTAGCGGGTGCCCTCCGGGAGCCCGCCCGCTCCCCCGTGCAGGTGGCTACCGCTTCCTGGCACCCGAACACAGTGGCTCTCTCCCCCTTCCATTTATCTTGCATTATCTGTGCACTGTTTCAAGGCTCCCCGCTTCATACCTCAATACTCAGTGCTGGAGATGTTCATTTGTAGAGATCCAGATGTATCTTCCTGCATCTCAGGCTGATTCCATGGATGTTCAGGATGGTCTGGTACCTATCCAACTCAACTCAGGGACCGGCTCAAAAAGGGGTCCCCTATTGCTCTGCCATCTTAACTCCTAGCTGGTGGGCAACTTCTATGAGATAGGAGAGAAGAATAATAAAACATTGAAAACTTTTCTAGGCATTAGTTAACAGATTTTTAAAAATTCAGTGAATTTTTCAATTCATGTGAAAAATAAAAATCTCTGTCTCTCTGTCTCTCTCTCTTTTCTGTAACATAATAGTCCAGGACAATTCTTTTGCTAATCCTGTGGTTTTGACCTACTAACCTAGTCAGTATACTGGGAAAAAAGAATAATAACATGCAGACCTGTGAGAACTGAAGCCCAAATGATACATCTGGTCATCAGAAGAAAATGTAGTGTGCCAATAGCAAATAGTAACACTTACATGTACCATCTGCTATAGTGGAATTAATGGAGGAAAGAAAAGAACTAATTTGAAGTAAATGATATATAAGTGGGTTGCTCATCCAAA
>NW_023191807.1:0-4050 GCF_002007445.2 Ailuropoda melanoleuca | reverse complement strand
GCTAAGGAAATGAAAATGCAAGAAAAGTAAGTAAGCTTCAAGTAGAAAACGTAATCGTGATACATAACAGGACCATCTGGCAGTTCCTTGAGGGTGGTTCAGTACCCTGCCGGCAGGGACGCTGACGGGCAAAGAGCGAACAGACAACAGGTGCGTCAAAGATGTACAGGCTGCAGGCTGGACCAANACAACAGGTGCGTCAAAGATGTACAGGCTGCAGGCTGGACCAAGGTTCCTGAGTGACGGACTCACTGCCCCGTCCGGGAGGCGAGCTTCCTGCCCAGCCTCCCAATCTTGTCTCAGGGCTGCGTAACTGCCACCCGCACCTCTGGGCTCAAGCAGGAGGCAGCACCGCAGCACAAGTGGGGAGGTTTCAAGCTGTTTTCCTAACCTTGGTCTCCCTTTGCCTGGATACAGCCATAGACAAAAAGGACCCCTTGCTGTACTCAGAATCAAAAGCCTGCTATCCTACTGATACGAGGGAACTTCTTATCTTCCAGCTAACCACCACTTGCTAAGGACTTTTGGTGTTCACAAGAAATTTATGATTGATAAATAATAATACATTCTTCTTGGGGCACCTGGGTGGCTCAGTCAGTTAAGCGTCTAACTCTTGATTTCGGCTCAGGTCACGATCTCAGGGTCGTGCGATGTAGCCCTACATCAGGCTCCTGGCTCAGCAGGAAGTCTTGAGATTTCCTCTCTCTCTCAATCTCTCCTTCTCTCTCTCCCTTTGCCCCTCTCCCCTCTCTAAAATAAATAAATAAATCTTTAAAAAATAAGAATACATGCTTCTTACACAGACCACGTAAAACCACTCTTCTTTAAGTTTCCTGATATTTAAGGATCGTCCCAGATTCCAGAAAAACTGTTCTTTGGAACCCAGTTAGGCAAATAAAAGGTGAAGGAGGTACAAGAAAAGTTGAGAGACTAGGACAAAGGGGCTCACAGAAAGCAGCCGGAAAGAATCTCTTCCTCTTCCGCTAGTAAGCTCTGTTCAAAAGGTGTTCCTTCTCTTCCATTTCCTTGCCCCATCCTCAACTCCTACACTTCTTGTCCTTTTCCTTTTCTCCTGAATGGAACCTTTTCATTTTATTCAGTTATTTGTTTATTTAATTTCTTTTAGAGGGAGAGAGAGAGTGCATGTGTGCGAGCAGTGGAGGAGGGGCAGAGGGCAGGGGAAGAGAGAATCTTAGGCAGACTCTCTGCTGAGCACGGAGCCTGGGGCAGGGCTTGATCTTACCACCCTGAGATCATGACCTGAGCTGAAATCAAGTGTCGGACACCCAACCAACTGAGCCACCCAGGTGCCACCCTTTCTCTCCTGAATAACTCAGTCCCCAGCCTTCAGGCAGAGCAAGAAACATCTGCACCTATAGGGGACCGGGAAGCTAAATTCGCTCACAGTGATAAGGCCGGGCTGCGTCCCAGGAGTGTCTACAACGGGGAAAACACAGAGGACAGAGCCCCAGCTCGGGGAGGGGACCTCACATGGATGGGGTGTCAGAGCCTGAGCCAGGGAAGGGGGGCATGTGTGAGGGGAAGGGAATTTGGGCCAAGTGAGAAGGCACCTGTGTGGCAGTAAGGGTAGGAACTGAGATAGGAGACTGGTTACATACCAGGATTGATCTAATAAGAAAATACATTAAGGATCATGGGAACTACATTGACCAACGAGTCACAGTGGAAAGGGAGAAAGCTGGCATGGAACCCATGGCAGACTGGAAATGCCAGCATGAAGTCATGGCGTTGAACATGGAAGGATATACAAAAGTAGATACAGGTCTAGATGTGTGTGCGCCTTGCCTTGGAGTACTGACAACACAGCGGAAATGGAAAGACCTAAAACCCAGATCTTGCTTCTAAGTGCCATTCTTCACGAAAAAGACCCAGGGTTCCTTGGAGAGATGGTGGATTTCAGGGCCAGGGCAGGGAAAGCATGAGATGAGCCTGGAACATCTTGTTGTGTCAAAAAGCAAGGAAGTGCTCCAAGAGTGAGAGGGACACATCAAAAAAGGTACAGAAGCCAGCGTGAAGGAGCGCCCACTAGAGTTTGAGCCCATACAGGCATCAAAATAAACAGTGATGGTCGTGGCTTATAACCCACTATATAGAACAGAGAAACACAAGATGGTGGAGACATCAACAAGTAAATAAAATAGGGTATTTGCCTGGTTTCAAAGTACCTCTCCACAAAGTATTTCTTAGTAACAAAAAGTAATCCCAAAGTGGAAAAGTCTGGCAGACAGCACCATCACACTAATGATCAGCATAAATGATAAGACCCTGACAGAGCATGATGGGAACCCACCATCACTTCCATGATTCCTGCTGAAGATACAGAGCCTGAATCTCCTCGTGAGGAAACATCAGACAGACTCAAACTGAAGGACATTTGACAAAATAACTGGTCTGCAGTCGTCAAAAGTGTTAAGATCTTGAAAGCCAAGGGAAGAGTAAGGAGTCGCTCCAGACTGAAAGAGACCAAAGAGATTTGAGAACACACTGCAACATGGTAGGATTCTGATCCAGGCCCTTTTCTATAAAGGACGTTAAGGGGGAAGCTGGGGGACTGAATGGCAGCAGCAAAGCTGTGTGAATTACCCAGCTTTGTCAGCTGCATTATGGTTAAGAAGAATGGTATTGTAGGAAATGCAGCCTAAAGCATTTAGGGGCAAGGGGACATCAGAGTGACAACTCTTCTTTCAATGGATTAGGGGAAAAAAAATTCTCTGTACCAGATTTGGAACTTACTGGTAGGTCTGTGATTGTTTCAAAATATGTTTAAAAAGCTGTTAGGGATTATACTTTACGTTTAGATGCATTCGAAATGATCATTCATGATTTTCAGTTATTAACTCAATTTCCTCAGTTCGGTGATATAGCATAGCCTGAAGCGGAATTCTGCTTCAAGTCAAATGCTGGGAAAATAAATTTCCTGAGAATAATGAACTCTGTTAATCAACATGGAAGGGAATAGGGTTTTCTATGATGTCAGCATTTTGGTTAACAGAGAAGCATTACATGCTATCGATGGATTGCCAATGTTCACAAAATAAAGTGAAACAAATATTCTTAATACGGATCCATGCTAAAGAAAATGCATTTTTCTTTGACGGCTTGGAAGGCAGGGTAATAGTAATCATCACTTACGGGCCAACCTCTTTATCTGAAATGGGTATCTTTTATTTTAAGTAATTTTGCTTTAAACAATTACACTGTTGGAATATAACCACCTAATCCATAGCATTCTAATTTATGTACACGGTCCATAAACAGAACTCTGTGGGGGTCCTGGGTGGCTCAAGTGGTTAAGCATCTGATTCTTGATTTCAGCTCAGGTCATGATCTCAGTGTTGTGAGATCAGCCCTGCATTGGGCTCCATCCTGGGAGTGAAGCCTGCTTAAGATTATCTCTCCCCCACTCCCTCTACCCCTCCACCCCCGCTCACGCTCTTAATCTCTCTCTCAAATAAAATAAAATAAAATAAAACAGAACTCAGTGAAGTGTTCTTCTCACATCATAATCCAGTGCTATTTGTAGGCTGTATGTCCTATAACCGACAGTGGCCAAAGGTATTCCCTCATTACTCTGACATTTAAATCTGTCAGCATCTCCTGCCTTTCCCTGGCTCTTGGAATCATTGTGAAATTACTTCTGAAGAAAGGAAAAACTGACACTCTATTCTTCTGCTCCTTTCAATGTTATTCTTCTATGAAATAATTTGGAATGAAAAACTTCTCTTCTTTCTGCTATTCCAGAATTATCCCATCTCTGGCTGTCCACCAGTAAGAATTATTTTCCTTTGTGTGTTTTGAAAATTGAGTAATTAAATACTTAAGATCACGTTCTTTCCCAATTTTTTTAACTAATGGAAGAAAATAAAAATGCTTAAAAAAAAAAAAAAGATCAAACTCACTAAACTATGGAATGACCTAGAATACACCAGGGTCTTTACAAAGCACTTACTAATTTCCCTTTTATTTTATTTTATTTTTTTTTTAAAGATTTTATTTATTTATTCGACAGAGATAGAGACAGCCAGCGAG
>NW_023191806.1:0-2502 GCF_002007445.2 Ailuropoda melanoleuca | reverse complement strand
CTATTAGAATGGCCAAAATCCAGAACACTGTCAACACCACATTTGTAAGGATGTGGAGCAACAGACACTCATTCATTGCTAGTGGAAATGCACAATAGTACAGCCACTCTGCAAGACAGTTTGGCAGTTTCTTACAAAACTAAACATACTCTTATCATATGATCCAGCAATTGCCAACCTTGGTATTTATCCAGAGGAGCTGGCAACTTATGTCCATACAAAAACTTGCATATGGAAATTTATAGCAGCTTTATTTATAACTGCTGAAATCTGGAAGCAACCAAGATGTCCTTCTTAGAAATGGATAAACAGATTGTGGTACATCAGGACAATGGAGTGCTATTCAGCACTAAAAAGAAATGAGGTATCAAACCATAAAAAGATATGGAGGAACCCTAAGTTCATATTAGGTGAAAGAAGCCAATCTGAAAGGGCTATATATGATTTCAATTATATGACATTCTGGAAAAGGCAAAACTATGAAGACAGTAGAAAGTTGCTGGGGGTGGGGTAGATCTGGGGGTGGGGTAGATGGGCGCCTGGGTGGTGCAGTCGGTTGAGCGTCCAACTCTTGGTTTCAGATCAGGCCATGATCTCGGGGTTGTGAGACTGAGCCCTGCATTGGGCTCCATGCTCTGCGTGGAGTCTGCTTGAGAGTCACTCTCCCTCTCCTTCTGCCCCTCCCACTCGTGCTCTCTCTCTCAAATAAATAAATCTTAAAAAAAAAAAAAGTTCCCAAGTGGAGGAGATGAGCTAAATAGGCAGAGCACAGAAGATTTTTAGAGCAGTGAAAATACTCTGTATGATACCATAATGATGGATCCATGTCCACAGAAGGTACAACACTAAGAGTGAACCCTAGTGTAAACTATGGACTTTGAGTGATTATGATGTGTTGATGTGGGTTCACTGTAACAGACGTACCACTCTCGGGAGTGATGCTGATAGTGGGAGAGACTACGCATGTGTGAGGGAAGAGGTATACGGGTAATCACCGTATCTTCCCCTTAATTTTGCACTATGAACCTAACTAAAACTGCTCTCAAAAAATTACATGTTCANACACTAAGAGTGAACCCTAGTGTAAACTATGGACTTTGAGTGATTATGATGTGTTGATGTGGGTTCACTGTAACAGACGTACCACTCTCGGGAGTGATGCTGATAGTGGGAGAGACTACGCATGTGTGAGGGAAGAGGTATACGGGTAATCACTGTATCTTCCCCTTAATTTTGCACTATGAACCTAACTAAAACTGCTCTCAAAAAATTACATGTTCATAAAAGAAAATCAAATAAACGAAGGCATTTTCTTTAGACGTGTACTTCCTTTTCTCACCATGATTCTCAGCTCTAAGGTACTTGTTCCTCATCTCCTGCTGCTGACGCACGTAGGTCCTCCAGGTCTGGAACATCAGGTTGTACAAGTAATATCTGAGGAGGGGGAAAAAAAAAAGCAAATGGCATTTCTTTATTTTTTTAAAGTTAGTTTATTTATAATCTCTACACCCAACATGGGGCTTGAACTCATAACCCCGAGATTAAGAGTCTCATGCTCCACAGACTGGAGCCAGTCAGGTGCCCCAACTGGCATTTCTTTAAACCAAAAAAAACTCCTAATTCAATATACCCAGTCCATTCTGTACTCAGAAATTAACATGGAAGCTTTTTTTTTTTTAAATTTCTTTATTCAACAGAGATAGAGACAGCCAGCGAGAGAGGGAACACAAGCAGGGGGAGTGGGAGAGGAAGAAGCAGGCTCATAGTGGAAGAGCCTGATGTGGGGCTTGATCCCATAACGCTGGGATCACGCCCTGAGCCGAAGGGAGATGCTTAACCGCTGTGCCATCCAGGCGNGAAGCAGGCTCATAGTGGAAGAGCCTGATGTGGGGCTCGATCCCATAACGCTGGGATCACGCCCTGAGCCGAAGGGAGATGCTTAACTGCTGTGCCATCCAGGCANGCGCCCCAACATGGAAGCTTCTGATCCAAAAAAGCCATATCTATATCTTAAGCTAAAATTTTATTTCCCATAGTCACAGTGAAACCTATTCTCCTTGATGGACAGTCATTCTCCTCACCTCACAGTATCACTAAGGAAAAATAGGCTTGAATTATCTGAGAATAACTTCAACTTCAGCATTCACAAAGCTGTGACATTTGGAGTGACAGTCATACCCTTATCACTTTAGTCATCCACATTATGAAAACATCACCTTTCCTCTGCACTAAACATGGTCAATGATACTTTTGTCTTTTCCTTCTCCATACACTATACACATTAAGACTGTCAGTCCCTCCATATTTTCACTATCCCGTTTCCTAAGACTTGATTTGATACTCTACAAGCTTATTAGAATGATTCAACATTGTCTTTACTTGATCTGAAATATCCACAAATCAGAAACCCTGACCCAAAGAACCTAAAGAAGTGATTATGACAGTAAATACTATTTTTAAAAGATATAATGTGTAAGATACATTTTTTATTGTATAAAAAAA
>NW_023191805.1:0-581 GCF_002007445.2 Ailuropoda melanoleuca | reverse complement strand
TAAAGAATCCTCAAAACTCAATAATTGAGAATGACCAATACATTGAAAATTCACTCATCTTACCAAGAACCAGGAAAATTACAACATGAATGAAAAAAGATAATCAACTTATACCAACATCAAGATNAATGAAAAAAGATAATCAACTTATACCAACATCAAGATGAATCAGATGATAGAATTTCAACAAGGATTTTTAAACAGCTATAAAAAAGCTTCAACAAGAAGCAAAGTTTTGTATGCTTCAAAGTTAAGTTGACATCAATTCAAACTACATTATTGAAAGCTTAGGATGTTAATTATAACCTGCAAGATAACTACTAAGAAAACACATTTTAAAGTATGCAGGAAAGGAAAAAAAAAGAAGAAATCAAAATGGTACACAAGAAAAAAATCAAACACAAAAAAGGACAGCAAGGTGGATATGAGGAACAAAAAGATATGGCAAATATGAAACAAAACAAAATGGCAGAAATAAGTGCTGTATGAGTCAGAGTCCTCCAGAAAAACGGAAACCACAGAAGCTATATCTATAAAGAGATGTATTAAGAAATTGGCTCATGCAATTTTGGAGGCTGAGA
>NW_023191804.1:0-2835 GCF_002007445.2 Ailuropoda melanoleuca | reverse complement strand
AGAGACCAAGCTCTTCACCACCATATAGGACATTGCAAACATTTTCAGACCTTGGGGAAGAAAGGCATCCCCAGAAGCCTGGAAAATATGGAGATAGTAAAGTCACAGGTAATTCATTTAATAAGCATTTACATAGCATTTTCTATTTAGCATTAGAGCTCACTAACCTAAGCACTTGATAATTAGAAAATCTGAACAGATCAGTGAGGAGTAGAGATTGACTCAGTATTCAAAAACCTCCCAACACAGAAAACCCCAGAGCCAGATGACCTCACTGGCAATTTCTACCANAACCCCAGAGCCAGATGACCTCACTGGCAATTTCTACCAAACATGTAAAGAGGAATTAACACCCATGCCTCTCAGACTTTTCCAAAAAGGTGAAGAGGAAGGAACCCTTCAGAACTCTTTATATGAAGCCAACCTGAGCCTGATACCAAAGCCAGAGAAGGAAGGACACTACAAGAGAACTGCACACCAATATCCCCGATTGACCCACTATTTGTCTCATATCTCCTTGGAGAGAGGCAGTCAAGAAGTTCTCATGTAAGGCTAACTTATAAACAGAAGTGTAGCTCATTGAAGACTAGTCAATGTCAAAGACAAAAACTGAACAAGTAAGGTTGATTTTATTCAGAGTATTGCAGTAAGAGCTCCCCAGATCCAAAGACCAGAGTGTCACAGCAGGATGGTTTTGCTTTAAGTTTTTTATAGGAAGAAATAATCAAGTTACAGGTGGGGAGGTTTGCAGTTGAGAAAAACAATTGTGTTGTAGTCAGGGGACTTCTCAGTCAGTTGAACAAAGAATGTTTTCTCTGTGTTTAGCCAGTTTCAGGGGAAAAAACGAATTCCAAGCTTTGCTAATCATTCATGAGACAAAGAATGGGGAGTTGGGAGGCTCTGTTCCGGCCACCTCAGCAGGTGCAAGTACTAGGGGAAAGGTCTGTGTTGGGTCTTGTCACAGGTAAACAAGGGAGTCATCCTGAGTTTTATGGGAGCCATGAGAAAGAGTAGACAACGTCTCTAGTAACTCCTGAGTGGAAGGTAGTTCTTTGTGCCCATTTCCCTGAACACAACATTCTGAGGATTTTTAACAGTCACTGTTTTCTGGGAGCACAGGGCTCAGATAAAGTTCAACATGTCAGAGGAGATCCAGAGATTCAGTTCTGAGCCATGACATTGCCAATAACTTCCATGAGGATCACAGCTTCCTCACTAGGAAAACAGGGGGCAGGGGATGATTTATGCAATTTATTTCATATCTCAATGTTTGGTGAGTCTCTGAGAATCACAGAGGAACCCTTTAGAAGAAAGGAGAGGGCAAGTGAGGGCGGGGGTGGGGGACAGTCACAAAGGGAGGAAGGGACAACAAAGAAAGTTCATGTCACAGAGAGGGGAGGAAAAATGCCAGCAGATACATCAGGACTCCTGAGATATTTGGGATCAGAAAAGGGCAACCCCCCTGCCTTATATGCCACTCATTCAGTAGTTAATGAGTATCTACATGGTTCTTACGTTCAAGACACTTCCCATGGCTATGGCCTTGGAATCTACTTTGCCTATCTTTTCTCTTTAGATCAGTTGTTTCCAGCTGGAGATGTCTTTGACCCCGTGGGAACATTTAGCAATGTCTGGAGACATTCTGGCTGTCATAACCAGGAGGAGGAGCTAGTGGTACTTGTAACTAAGGCCAGGGACCCTGATAAATATCCTGCAGAGTACAGGGCAGTTCCCACAACACAGAATTACCCAGTCCCAAATGTCAAGTCTGCCTTCTAGTTAACCATCTTTTTATCAGCAAACTTTCAAATGTTAAGACAAAGAAACTACTTTAGGAGGGATGATTTGCTAAAGCAGAAGTAAATCCTGGTGGGCCACTCAGATGTGTGGGAGTGGAATCTGGTTATATGGAGCTAGAGGTTAGTTCTTCCTGAGATTCACTTATTCTGGATGTTTCTGCCATGCCTCATTAATTATGACAACTGCTGCTCCAGGAACACATTTCATAGATTTTTCTAAGAATTCTCTCTGCTCCCTGTGGTCATCCTTTGATTTGGTAGAGTTCAGATTGCTCTCCTTAGTTATGATTATGGCATCGCAGTGGAGGCCATGACCCCTCAAATGAGGCTGCTTGAGCTTGAACCCCGTGTTGACCACTGAGGACTATAAAACTTTGAGCAAGACATGTAATTTCTCTAAGTTCACCCTGCCCATCTATGAAATGGTAAAGATGAGAACAATACTTAGAAAGCAGTCGGTAAGGATTGAATGAGTTGATGTATATAAATCCCATCCACAGTGCTTGACACATAGGAAGCAGTCCTTGAGTTTCAATTGTATTATCATTGGCTGAGATTTCTGCATTGTCTTGGTGTCCAGAATGTGGTGAGCTTACTGGGGAAGTGTTGTACAGCAGTTAAGCACACAGACTCTGAAGCCAGATTTCCTGGGTTGGAATCCTGACCCCACTGTGTACCTGCTGTGTAATTTTGATCAAGTCTTCTGCAATTTTCTGTGTCTCAGTTTACTCATATATAAAGTGGGGATAGTAATAGGTATGTTCTAAGGTTGTCATGAGAATTACTAAATTAAAATTTGGGAAGTTTTTATATTTGTAAAATAAATAGTAATTTCTAGTAAATGTAAGTGATTCTTTCACTCTTCCGTCTAGATCGATCATAGCTTAATTCAGAATAATATTTTTTTCTCAAGGAAACAACTTGTCCCTGCTAATGATGAAAGGTTAACATGGATATCCAAGGCTAGAGATGCCACAGAAAAATTTTGCAATTGTGAAAGAGCCAATGTTAATTAAACATCAAGGGGATAGTGTTC
>NW_023191803.1:4942-5996 GCF_002007445.2 Ailuropoda melanoleuca | reverse complement strand
AGCTTTGTCATAATTTTTGAAATAAGGAAGTAAAAATCTCTTTGTTCTTTTTCAAAACTATTTTGGTTATACATGGATCTTTCTCCTTCCTATATACATTTTATTTAATTTATTATTCAATATTTATGTATTTGAGAGAAAGATAGCATGAGTGGGGGGGCAGAGGGAGAGGAAGAGGGAATGTGAAGCAGACTTGGTGCTGAGCATGGAGCCCAATGGCAGGTTCAATCTCATGACCCTGAGATCACGACCTGAGCCAAAAACAAAAGTCAGCTACTTAACAAACTGTGCTACCCAGGCACTCCCTCCTATATACATTTTAGAATCAACTAGTCTGTATGAGTAAAAACAAAAATAAAAAAAAAGAAACTGTTGAGATTTCTTTTGGTTTTGCATTAAATCTATTGATTATTTTGGGTTGAAGTAACATCATTATTACGTTGAATATTCAAATACATGAACATATTTTGTCTCTTCATTGATTTAAGACTTCTTTGATTTGACAGTGTTTTGTGTTTCACAGCATTCAGTTTCTATATCTGTTGTATTTATAACCAAATATTTCTCTTTTTTTAAAAGATTTATTTGAGAAAGAGAGAGCAGGGTAAGTTGTAGAGGGAGAGAGAGAATCCTTAAATGGACTCCCCACAGACCGCAGAGCCCAACACAGGGCTCAATCCCAGGACCCTGAAATCATGACCTGAGCTGAAATCAAGAGTAGACCACTTAACCAACTGAGCCACCCAGGAGCTCCAAAATATTTCACTTTTTGAGCTATTGCATGGTTTCCAATTGTTCATTTATGCTATATAGAAATGCAATTCATTATGTGTGAATTTGTATCCTACGATCTTGCTAAAATCTCAAAGTAGTTATGGAGGGTTTTTTTTTGTTTGTTTGTTTGTTTTGGAGATCCTCCAGGGTTTTCTATATAGAACAAATCTTGTGTGCACAAGGGCAATTTTATTTCTTCCTTTGCAATTAGTATGCATTTCCAGTGCATTTAAGCAAAAATAACTCTCGTTTAAATATTTCCTAAAATTTCCCAAAACCA
>NW_023191803.1:0-2175 GCF_002007445.2 Ailuropoda melanoleuca | reverse complement strand
GCACTGAGAACATCAAACAATGTTATAATTTTGCTCTCAACTGTCTAATGTATTTTAAAGAATCAAGAGAATAATGCTCTTTTTTTCCCCAAATATTTGCCATTTCTATTGCTCTTCATTTCTGATGTATCAAGTTTCCTTCTAGTATCATTTCCTTTTTATCTGACAGTTTTCCTTAAGCAGGGCTTTTAGGGCAGTTTTGACAACACAGAGTTCTGTTAGTTTGCCTTTATTTGAGAATGCCTTTATTTCATGTTTATTCTTGGAGATTATTATTACTTGATTTAGAATTCTGGGAAAACAGTTCTTTTATTTCATCACCTTAAAAATACTTTTCTACTTTTCCTGCTCTCAATGATTTCTGGTGACAAATATGCAGACATTCAAACAATTGCTTTTCTTGAATGCTCTCAATTTTTTTTTTGCTTTGTTTTTAGTTTCCTGCCTTTCAATTTTACTGTGTTTAGAAATGAATTTCTTTGAATTTATCTTTTTGGGGTTTGCCAAGCTTCTTGAAGCTCTATATTTATGTCCTTCACTGTGTTTGGGAGTTCAAATATTTTTTTTCTGCTCTGCATTTTTTTTAAAAGATTTTATTTATTTATTTGGGGGGTGGAGCAGAGGGAGAGGGACAAGCCGACTCCATGCTGAGCATGGAGCCCCATGTGGTGCTCAACCTCAGAATCCCGAGATCATGACCTGAGCAGAAATCAAGAGTTGGATGCTCAACCGACTTAACCACCCAGGTGCCCCTGCTGTACTTTTTCACCTTGCTTTCTGGAACAGTGATGATGAACGGTTGACCTTAGGAATTATTCCAAAGTTCCCTTAACATCTGTTGCTTTTTTTTTTAAATCTTTGTTCTATTGTTCTTTTGCACACTTTCTATCAATCTGTGTTTACTGACTCTCCTCTGTCATTTCCATTCTGTTATTGAGCCCATCTAGTGACTTTTTTCAACATTAATAGTTTCTTCTTTATAATTTCTATTTTTTGCTGAAATTATCTTTCCATTACTTTTATGAATGTTCACCTTTGTTAGAATTTTCATATTAGCTTTGTAAACTGCCTCGTAATCCTAAATATCGGGTCATCTAAGTGTTGGCATTTTTTTTTTTTAAAGATTTTATTTATTTATTCGACAGAGATAGAGACAGCCAGCAAGAGAGGGAACACAAGCAGGGGGAATGGGAGAGGAAGAAGCAGGCTCATAGCGGAGGAGCCTGATGTGGGGCTTGATCCCACAACGCCAGGATCACGCCCTGAGCCGAAGGCCGACGCTTAACCGCTGTGCCACCCAGGCGCCCCAGTGTTGACATCTTTTGACTGAATGTTCACATGTGAGTTGATATTTTCCTTGTTACCTATCTGCTGTGTAGATTTCAGTTGTATCCAGGACACTTTGAGTACTAAGTTTTGAGAATCTGGGTTGCATATACATCTTACAGAGAATGTTTAATTTTGTAGCAGGAAGTCAATTCAGTTGGGGTGAGGTCACAAGATTTGACTAGCCTTCTGTGACTTGTGGATTCAAAGCCAATTCCATTTTCAGTCTTTGCAATGCTATTCAAATCTGTCTTGTGTGTGCCCCACTCAGTTATGAGTCTGGAAACTAGGCAGTTGTCTTTAATTAAATTCAATTCTCAATGTCTTCAGTGTGTGCTTTAGCAGCAGATCGACTCATCTGTTAGGGACCCCAGACATTCATTAAAAGAAAGTGTGTGTTAGCTTTCCTGAGCTGCTTCCTCTCTGGGATCCTCCCACCTTCCAATCCCTTGTGGTCCCTTTTTTCTCTTGGTTTTCTAGTCAGAAAGCTGGGGATTTATTTATTCAACTCTGGAGCTCTAGGAGTTGCACCCAAGTCAGGGCATTTGGTGGGAGGAGAAAGAGACAACAAAAGCAATGGGAGCTGGCCTCACCTTCTAATGGCCACAGATACTTCAATCCAAGAGGAAGTTGGCCCATTAGAGTTTAGGTGGCCTTTGATGCTGATGCTTCTCCTACTCCTACTAACAAAACATTTTTTTCCTCCTCAAGCCTAAACTAGAGGGCTTTCCCTCGTGTTCCCTATGTCTGTGCTGATGCTCACTTCCACGTTGCAGTGTGTTCTGAATATAGGCCAGGAGATACTGAAGGATAAAAGAAAAGGTAAACATCACCAGTTCAGTGGTGCTT
>NW_023191802.1:0-583 GCF_002007445.2 Ailuropoda melanoleuca | reverse complement strand
TTATACCTTAGGATGCCTGCCACCCCCCTGTCCCCAGCTCCAGGTCCACTTGGGCTGCCAAGGTGGCACCAGTGTAGCACACTCCAAGACACCCCAAGCCTACAACAATTCCAGCTTCAGCCATCTCATCAAGATGGCCCTGNCATCAAGATGGCCCTGGGTGTTGTATCCCAGGATACCCTGGCTCACCTGCTATAGCTCCAGCCAGCCTACCAAAGCTGCAAGACGTATATATTCTACACAGGGAATGCTCTTACACAAGGCCACTCCTTCACAACTGGGAGAAGTCTTGGGGCTAAACAAGACTTTTATGAATTAAAAACAAATACAAACCACCCTGATTCCTTGGTTGTAGGAAGAATAGGTGGCACCAAGGTGCTATGCTGTTCCCAGGCATAGGAGCCAGGAAACTGGCAAAGAGCAGCAGGTCTTCATGCTGGCTTTCTGCTATAAACTGCAAACTGTCCTGTAGTCCTGCGACCACTTTCCTGGGATGGGCCAGCAAGCATGGCGAAACCCTCCCTGGGAGGAACAGTGTGGGTCCACACCAGGGACATCCCTGAAATTTGGAGTTTTGAAACTA
>NW_023191801.1:0-586 GCF_002007445.2 Ailuropoda melanoleuca | reverse complement strand
AGCTGCTAATACTTGTCTTAGACCAACCCAAAAGAAGAAGAAAATAGAGGAGCCAGAAGGAGGAGGGAGAGAAAGAGAGAAAGGAGGAGGAGAGGGGGACAGGTATAGCCAGGTTTATGAATGAAGCTTGCAAGACAGGAGGTGCCAAATGAGAGCACATTGTCAATGGNGGTGCCAAATGAGAGCACATTGTCAATGGAAGCCCAATTCCAGTGACCAAATCTGAAGCCCTTGACCCTTTTAATAGACCCATTTTCTCCAGGAAAGCATGTCATTAGGATCCAGTAAATATCCAGTCTTTCATTTCTAGCACTGATCCAGATGTTTGCCTAGAATTCGCCTTCCCCTACTCTCATATTTCTGGTTTTCTATTGCTGTGTAATGACCCATGTCAAAATATAGTGTAAAATAGCCATTTTGTGGTGTTCATGGATTTGTAGGTCAGGAATACAGGAAGGTACAGTGGGAATGGTTTGTGTCTCCTCTATGATGTCTAGGGTCTCAGCTGGGGGAGACATAGGTGGCTGGGGGTGACATTTGGAGGCTGGAATTATCTGGAGGCTCTTCACTCACATCTGGAGGAGCC
>NW_023191800.1:0-699 GCF_002007445.2 Ailuropoda melanoleuca | reverse complement strand
GACCCTGCTTCTCCCTCTGCCCTTCCCCCTGCTCATGCTCTCGCTCTCTCTCAAATAAATAAATAAATAAATAAATAAATAAATAAAGTCTTAAAAAAAAAAAGAATAGATGGAGGGACTAGGGCAGAGGCTTTCCAGTGCCTTTGCTGCAACAAAAGTAAATGCACACACACACATAATCATACATGCATACAGTCATACACACAGTCATATACACAGTCTCACACAGGCACACTCACACANCTCACACAGGCACACTCACACTCACACACACACAGTTACACATATATACATAACTGAAATAAAACTTTCATTAAGCAATGTTTACTGTTACTATGTGTGATGCATACTAGTATTTTCATTCCTTTTTTTCTCACTTCTCCTTCGCTTCCATTCTGTTCTACTCCAGTATTTTTTTGAGTATAGTTGGGACACAATGTTACATTAGTTTCAGGTGTACCACAGTGATCCAACAGCTCTGTACAGCATGCTGTGCTCACCACAGGTGTAGCTCCCGTCTGTCACCATGCAACACCATCACAGTGCCATGGACTCTATTCCCTATGCTGTAACTTTTATCCCTGAGACTTAGTCATTCCATACCTGGAAGCCTGTGTTTCCCACTCCTCTTCACCCATTTTCTCCCATCCTTGCAATCCTCTCCTCTCTGGCAGCCATCAGTTTGTTCGCTGTATCTAT
>NW_023191798.1:681-956 GCF_002007445.2 Ailuropoda melanoleuca | reverse complement strand
AGTAACAGAGTCAGCGTTCAGACCCAAGCCAGTGAGGCTGCGGTCCCCAATATCTCTCCTGAGAACCTGCCATTCACTCATTCATTCATTGCGTTCATCCATCCATCCATCCCTCCAGCCGTCCATCCTCACATAATGATGCTAGTATGCTCCTTGTTGAAATGATCAAGGCTAGTGACGTTTGCCTTTTAAAAGGTAGACAATCACCTTGAAAATCATGAAACTGATAAATATATAATTTGAGATGTTTATTTTTGGGGCGCCTGGGTGGCTTA
>NW_023191798.1:0-555 GCF_002007445.2 Ailuropoda melanoleuca | reverse complement strand
CTCGCCCTGCTTGTGTTCCCTCTCTCGCTGGCTGGCTGTCTCTGTCAAATAAATAAATAAAATCTTTAAAAAAAAAAAAGATGTTTATTTTTGAGTGATAATTTTCCTGCAGTAAAATGCAGTCTTTTAGTGCACAGTTCTATGAATTTGGACAAACACAGACAGTCATGTAAGCACCAGCACAATGAAAGTATAGAACAGTTCCATCAACCCCAAAATTCTCTCATCCCAGACCCTAGCCACTGGTGATTGGTTCAGACTATTCCAGAGAGGCATAGAAATGGATTCATATGGTCTATAGCCTTTTGAATCTGGGTTTTTGGGGGTTTTTTCACTCTGAATGAAGCATTTGAGATTTACTCATGTTGTGTGGTCAGTAACTTTCCTTTTGAGTGATTGGTAAGTAGAACTCTATTGGATGAATAGACACAATGAGTTCATCCCTTCACTGGCTGAAGGACGCTTAAGTCATTGTCAGTTGTACGTGATTATGAATGAGGCCACTATAAGCATTTGCTTTCAGGTTTTTATATGAACTTAAATTTTCACTTCTCT
>NW_023191797.1:0-561 GCF_002007445.2 Ailuropoda melanoleuca | reverse complement strand
TCTTTCTCTCTATGAATACGATTATCCATCTATTTAGTTCTTCCTTGGTATCTTCCATATGAGCTTTGTAGCTTTCCTCATATAGAGTGTGTACATATTGTTAGAAATATACTTAGTAGTTTTGGGTNAATATACTTAGTAGTTTTGGGTTTTTTTTAGTGCTAATATAAATGGTAATGCATTTTTAATTTCAAATTCTACTTGTTCATTGGTGGTATACAGGAAAGTGACTGACTTTTGTATATAAACTTTGTATTCTACAACCTTGCTATAACTGCATTAGTTCCAGGATTTTTTCTAGTTGCTTCTTTCAGATTTTCTACATAGATGACCCTGTCATCTGTGAAAAGTTTTATTTTTTCCTTCCCAATCTATATAACTTTTATTTCATTTTCTTGTATGCCTATGTTAGTTAATATTTCAAGTACAATGTTGAAAAGCAGTAGCAAGAGGAAACATCCTCGCCTTTATTCTGGATTTTAGTAGGAAACTTTGAGTTTCTCACCGTTAAAGTATGATGTTAGCTGTGCAGTTTTTGTAGATATACTTTATCAAGTTGTA
>NW_023191796.1:0-3416 GCF_002007445.2 Ailuropoda melanoleuca | reverse complement strand
TTTTATAGGGACCTTGGGGATGTGGACTTCTTGATTTTTCAGCCTGCCTTCTGGGGGAGGGGCCTGCCGCATGGTTACTCAGGCAACCCTGTTTGGGTAGAGTCTCTGTGTCCCCTGCGAGGGGGGATGGGATGGGCACACTGTGAGCCGGTCTTTCCAGGCTTTTGTTCTCTGGCGGCTTTCCCTGGCGGTTTGCTGTGCCTCTTCTGAGAGTCAGAGCAGCAGTGGCCAAATCTCAGCCTCTGTCTCAGAACAAAGGGATCGTGGACCATTCTCCACTGATGTACTGGTCACTTTAATGCTGTTTCTGTTGGTGCTGCTCAACCCTGCAGCATCCCGGGATGTGCACCCCACACCCATCATCCCAACCCTCACTTCCAGGGCCAGAATGTCTCTGTCCTTTGTGTTTCTAACACCGCCAGCCACCAGCCACCAGCTGCCCCCGCGTGCTCCCGTAGCTCCCGGTCTCAGTCTGCATCCAGTGAGCACACCAGAGCTCCGTTTCAGTCTGGTCACGGGCATTCTCCGGCTCAGGGTCTCAGTCTGCTCTCTCGCGGGTGCTGTCTGGAGTCCGCCCACTCCCCCGTGCAGGTGGCTACTGCTTCCCGGCGCCCGAGCCAGGCAGCTCCCNGGCAGCTCCCTCCCCCTTCCGTTTATCTTCCAATATCTGTGCGCGGTTTCACGGCTCCCTGCTTCGTACCTCAATACTCAGCACTAGAGATTTCCATTTGTAGAGATCCAGATGTATCTTCCTGTGTCTCACGTTGATTCCATGGGTGTTCAGGATGGTCTGGTACCTAACCAGCTCGACTCAGGGGACCAGCTGAAAAAGGGGACCCCTACCCCTCCACCATCTCAACTCCCATCTCAAGTAATTGGGTTTTTAACCATATTAACTCTTCTATGAGAACTGAATGTTTTTTCTTTTATTTACATCTTCAATTTCTTTTCTTAATGTCTTACAGATTTCAATATATAGACCCTCTGCTCCTTGGTTAAATTTATTTCTAGGTATTTTCTGATACAATTTTAAAGGGGATTGTTTATTTTCTTTAAAGATATTTTGTTATTAGTGTAGAAATGCAACATATTTGTGTATTGATTTTGTTTCCTGCAACATTACTGAATTTGTTACTTTTTTTAAGATTTTACTTTTATTTGTCAAAGAGAGAGAGAGAGAGAAAGAGAGCACCAGCAGGGGGAGCAGCAGACAGAGGGAGAAGCTGAACAAGGAGCCTGATGTGGGACTTGATTCCAGGACCCTGGGATCATGACCTGAGCCAAAGGCAGATGCTTAACTGACTGAGCCACCCAGGTGTCCCTGTTTGTTATTTTAACAGTTTTTTTTAATGCAGTCTTTAGGGTTTTCTATATATAATATCATGTCACCTGCAAGTAATGACAGTTTTACCTCTTCCTTTCCAATTTGAATGAATTTTATTTCCATTTCTTGCCTAATTGCTGTTTTAAGGACTTCCGATACTGTGTTGAATAAGAATGGCAAGAGGGAGCATCCTTGTCTTGTTCCTGATCTCAGAGGAATAGCTTTCAGCTTTTCTTCATTGACTATGGTGTTAGTTGTGGGCTTTTCATATATGGCCTTTATTATGTTGAGGTACGTTTTCTCTATACCCACTTTGTTGGGAGTTTTTATCATAAACAGATGTTGAATATTGTCAATTTTTTCTGCATCTATTAAAGTGATAGATGATTTATATCCTTTTATTTTTATAACATAGTGTATCATGCTGACTGATTTACAGATGTTGAACCATCCTTACATCCATGAAATAAATCCCACTTGATCATAATGTATGATCCTTTTAATGCATTGGTGAATTCCATTTATTATTATTTTATTAAAGATTTTTACACCAGCTCATTGGAATATTGGCCTGTCATTTTCTCTTCTGGTGGCATCCTTGTCTGGTTTTGGTATTAGGTTAATGCAGCTTTATAAAATGAATGTGAACGAGTTTCCGTCTCTTCTATTTTTTTAAAGAGTATGAGAAGGATTTGTATTAATCTTTTTTTGAATGTTTGGTAGAATTCACCAGTGAAGCGGTCTNCTGGTGGCATCCTTGTCTGGTTTTGGTATTAGGTTAATGCAGCTTTATAAAATGAATGTGAACGAGTTTCCGCTTCTTCTATTTTTTTAGAGTATGAGAAGGATTTGTATTAATCTTTTTTTGAATGTTTGGTAGAATTCACCAGTGAAGCGGTCTGGTCCTGTACTTTTGTTTGTTGGAGGTTTTTGACTACTGATTCAATTTTCTTACTAGTAATTGGTCTATTTAGATTTACTATTTCTTTTATGTTGAATGCTTTATTGAAGTATAAGTAGCATACACTGTTATATTAGTTTCAGTTGTACAATATATTGATTCAACAATTCTATACATTACTCAATGCTCACCACAATAAGTTTAGTGACTATCTGTCACACAATTATTACAATATTATTGATTATTCCTTATGCTGTACCTTTCTTTGCCATGGCTTATTTATGCCATAAATGGAAGCTTGTACTTCTTAATTCCCTTTTGTATTTCACACCCTCCACCAACCCTCTATAGCCACCTGTTTGTTTTCTGTATTTAAGAGTCTGTTTTGTTGCTTGTTTCTTTGCTTTGTTTCTCAGATTTCACATATGAGAGAAATCATGTGGTATATGTCTATCTCTGTCTGACTTATTTTACTTAGCATAACACCCTCTAGGTCCATTCATGTGGTTGCAGATGGCAAGATCTCATTATTTTATGGCTAATATTACGTTATATATATACACCACATCTTCTTTATCCATTCACCTATTGTTGGACACTTACGTTACTTGCATATCTTCGCTATGGTAAATAATGCTGCAATAAATATAAATGTGCATATATCTTTTCCAATTAGTGTTTTCATTTCTTTGGGTAAATGCCCAGTAGTGGAATTACTGGATCATGCGGTATTTCTATTTTTACTTTTTGAAGAAGTTCCATACTGTTTATCCCAGTGGCTGCACCAGTTTACATTCTCACCAATAGTGCAGGAGAGTTTTTTTCTCCACATACTCACCAACACTTATTTCCTGTCCTTTTGATTCTAGCCATTCTGACAGGTGTCAGATGATCTCATTGTGGTTTTGATTTGCATTTCCCTAATGATTATTGATGTTGAGCATTTTTTCTTGTATCTGTTGGCCATTTTTATGTCTTCTTTGGGAAAAAAAGAATCTATTCAGGTCCTTTGCCTACTTTTAATTAAATTTTATTGATATTAGGTTGTATTAGTTATTTCTATATTTTAAATATTAACCCCTTATTGGATATATCATTTGCAACTTTTTTTTTATTCAGTAGGTTGCCTTTTCATTTTGTTGAAGTTTCCCTTTACTGTGCCAATTATGTTCTGTTGTTTTGTTTTGTTGT
>NW_023191795.1:0-583 GCF_002007445.2 Ailuropoda melanoleuca | reverse complement strand
GGTGACCTTTTTTTCCCCTCTGGACCAGCAAAATCGTCTTTTTCATATTGTATCAGTTTCCTGTTGATGCTGTAACAAATTATCACAAATTTAGCAGCCTGAAATAGCAAATATTTATTGTTAAGTTTTAGAGTTCGNGTTTTTGAGTTCATAAGTCTGAAATGGGTTTCACTGTGCTAAAATCAAGGTATCAGAAGGGCTGTGCTTCCTGTGGAGGCTCTAGGGGTGAATCTGTTTCTTTGACATTTTCAGCTTCCAAAATCTATTCATATTCTTTGTCTCATGGCCTCCTTCCATCCAAAGCCAGCAATGGACTGCCAAATCTTTTCCATGCTTCATCACTCTGACACTGACTGTTCCTGCCTTCCTCTCCCATATTTAAAGACCATGTCATTATACTGGGCCCACTCAGAAAAACCAAGATAATCTTATTTTAAGGACAACTAGTTAGCAAACTTAATCCCATTTAAAATATTAATTCTCCCATTCTCCCATACCATGTAACATAAAAGATTCATAGGTTCTAGGGATTAGGATTTGAACATCTTCAAGGACCATTCTGCCTACCACACATTTTTACTCT
>NW_023191794.1:281-2563 GCF_002007445.2 Ailuropoda melanoleuca | reverse complement strand
GAGAGAGTGGTCAAGTTTCATTCTTCTGCATATAGCTGTCCAATTTTCCCAGCACCATTTATTGAAGAGACAGTCCTTTTCCACCAAAGTTTTTTCCTTCTTCATCAAAGATTAGCTGCCCAAAANATTAGTTGCCCAAAGAGCCGAGGGTCCATTTCTGGGTTCTCTATTCTGTTCCATTGGTCGATGTGTCTGTTTTTGTGCCAGTACCATGCTGTCTTTGTGATCACAGCTTTGTAGTACAGCTCGAAATCCGGCATTGTGATGCCCCCAGCTTTGTTTTTCCTTTTCAACAGTTCCTTGGAGATTCGGGGCCTTTTCTGGTTCCATACAAATTTAAGGACTATTTGTTCCAGTTCTTTGAAAAATGTCCTCGGTATTTTGATCGGGATAGCATTGAAAGTGTAGATTGCTCTGGGTAGCATGGACATTTTAACTATGTTAATTCTTCCAATCCATGAGCATGGAATATTTTTCCATCTTTTTATGTCTTCCTCAATGTCTTTCAAGAGTGATTTATAGTTTCTAAAATATAAATCTTTTATGTCTCTGGTTAAGTTAATTCCAAGGTAACGTATGGTTTTTGGTGCTATTGTAAATAGGATGGATTCTCTAATTTCTCTTTCTTCAGTCTAGTTATTCGTGTATAGAAATGCACCTGATTTCTGAACATTGATTTTGTATCCTACCACATTACTGAATTGTTCGATAACTTCTAATAGTTTGGGCATGGATTCTTTTGAGTTTTANTACTGAATTGTTCTATAACTTCTAATAGTTTGGGAGTGGATTCCTTTGGGTTTTCCATATAGAGTATCATGTCATCTGTGAAGAGAGACATTTTGACTTCTTCTTTGCTGATTTGGATACCTTTGATCCCTTTTTGTAATCTGATTGCTGTTGCAAGGACTTCTAATACTATGTTGAATAGCAGTGGTGAGAGTGGGCATCCTTGTCATGTTCCTGATCTTAAGGGAAAGGCTTCCAGCTTTTCCCCATTGAGAATAATGCTTGCAGTAGGCTTTTCATAGATGGCTTTTATGAGATTGAGAAATGTACCCTCTATTCCTACACTCTGAAGGGTTTTAAATAGGAAAGGATGCTGTATTTTGTCAAATTCTTTTTCTGCATCAATTGAGAGGATCATATGTTTCCTGAGTCTTTTCTTGTTGATATGAAGTATCACGCTGTTCGATTTGCGAATGTTGAACCATGCTTGCATCCCAAGGATGAATCCCACTTGGTCATGATGGATAATCCTTTCAATGTACTGTTGGATTCTATTAGCAAGGATCTTGTTGAGGATTTTGGCATCCATATTCATTAGGGAAATCAGTGTGTAATTCTCCTTTTTGATGGGGTCTTTGCCTGGTTTGGGGATCAAGGTAATATTGGCCTCATAGAATGAGTTTGGTAGCTTTCCTTCTGTTTCTATTTTTTGAAATAGCTTTAGGAGAATAGCAATTATTTCTTCTTTGAATGTTTAGTAGAATTCCCCAGGAAAACCGTCCTGGCCTGGAGTTTAGTTATTTGGAAGGTTGTTTATCACGGACTCAATGTCTTCATAATTAATTGGCCTGTTTAAGAAATCTATTTCTTCCTGTTTCAGTCTTGATAGTTTATAGGTTTCCAGGAAGGCCTCCATCTCTTCCAGATTGCTTAATTTATTGGCATATAGCTGTTGATAAAAGTTTCTAATAATCCCTCCAATTTCATTGGTGTTAGTCGTAACCTCTCCTTTTTCATTCATAATTTTAATAATTAGGGTCCTTTCTCTATTCTTTTGGATAAGCCTTGCCAGTGGTCTGTCAATTTTTTTGATTCTCTCAAAGAACCAGCTTCTAGTCCTGTTGATCTTCTCTACTGCACTCCTGGTTTCTAATTCTTTGATTTCAGCTCTAATTTTGGTCAACTGCTTCCTCGTGAGTGGATTAGGCTTGTCCCTCTGTTGCTGTTTCAGCTTCTTGAGGTGAGAATATAAAAGCTGCATTTTAGATTTTTTTATTCTTTTGAGTGAGGCTTGGATGGCTATGTATTTCCCCCTTAGGACTGCCTTTGCAGTATCCCATAGGTTTTGGACCGTTGTGTCTTCATTCTCGTTGGTCTCCATAAATCATTTAAATTGATTTGTAATTTCCTGGTTTATCGAGTCATTCCTGAGCAGGATGGCTCTTAGTCTCCAAGTGTTTGAGTTTCTTCCAAATTTTTCCTTGTGGTTGAGTTCCAATTTCAAAGCGCTGTGGTCTGAGAATATGCAGGGGATAATTTCAGTCTTTTGGTAT
>NW_023191794.1:0-269 GCF_002007445.2 Ailuropoda melanoleuca | reverse complement strand
GTTGAGACCTGTTTTGTGTCCCAGAACATGGTCTACTCTTGAGAATGTTCCATGGGCATTAGAATAGAATGAGTATTTTTGGTTCTGGGGTGTAGTGTTCTATATATATCTATGAGGTCCAACTCGTCGAGTATGGCATTCAAAGCCTTTAACTCTTTGCTTAGTTTTTGCCGGGGTGTTCTATTTCTGATAGTGGGGGTTGAGGTCCCCTACTATTAATGTATTTTTATCTATATGTCTCTTCATTGTGGTTAAGAGTTGGCTTGTGT
>NW_023191793.1:818-2846 GCF_002007445.2 Ailuropoda melanoleuca | reverse complement strand
TGGGGACCCTGATTCCACACTGTTTGTATGGGCCTGGGAAGTATGCTATCACACCTGCCGTGGCAATGGAATGAAAAGGCCAAAGGGAGTCCGTCAGAAACAACACCGTGCATAGCCAGTTTTAGCACTATCATCAGCCTTCGTGAATAGGGATCCGTGAGGAAAGTGGTTGCGGAAGCCAGACGAGCGTGCCAAATAGCGGTCTCTGAGACACCACACAATTCAGGGAAATATCAACGAACAGGATCTCTCATGAGTAAGGGAGCATGAATGAAAAAGTCCAGTATTTTCGAGGACTTAGCACCCTTCTTCTTGGTAATCAAGCAGAGAGTCCAGGAAAACACCTTCAGCTAACATCAGCCTTTTCCCTGGGGACCCTGATTAAACATTGCGTGTATGGGCCTGGGAAGTATCCTATCACACCTGCTGTGGCAATGGAACGAAAAGGCCAAAGGCGATTCCGTCAGAAACAACACCGTGCAGAGCCAGTGTTAGCGCTATCATCAGCCTTCGTGAATAGGATCCATGAGGGAAAGTTATCGCGGAAGCCTGACGAGCGTGCCAACTACTGGTCTCTGAGACACTACACAATTCAGGGAAATATCAACGAACATGATCTCTCATGAGTAAGGGAGCATGAGTGATAAAGTTCAGGATTTTCGTGGACTCAGCGCCCTTCTCTTTGGCAATAAAGCAGAGCGTCCAGGAAAACAACTCCAGCGAACATCAGCCTTTTCCCTGGGGACCCTGATTCCACACTGTTTGTATGGGCCTGGGAAGTATGCTATCACACCTGCCGTGGCAATGGAATGAAAAGGCCAAAGGGAGTCCGTCAGAAACAACACCGTGCATAGCCAGTTTTAGCACTATCATCAGCCTTCGTGAATAGGGATCCGTGAGGAAAGTGGTTGCGGAAGCCAGACGAGCGTGCCAAATAGCGGTCTCTGAGACACCACACAATTCAGGGAAATATCAACGAACAGGATCTCTCATGAGTAAGGGAGCATGAATGAAAAAGTCCAGGATTTTCGAGGACTCAGCACCCTTCTTATTGGTAATAAACCAGAGCATCCAGGAAAACACCTCAAGCTAACATCAGCCTTTTCATTGGGGACCCCGATTCCACATTGTGTGTATGGGCCTGGGAAGGATCCGTCACTTAGAACCAACAAAAAATGTGAGGATAAAGCCCTTGAAGTCACATCGGCCTTATGGAAGGTGGAACAGGAATCAAGGTGCTTTGGTACCGTGAGTGAAACACGACGAACACAGCACTGAGAAAGACAATTCGGCCAAAACCCGCTTCCAACGAAATGTTTGCTCCCTGGGGAAATCCTGTCAAAACTGCTGGCGGCAATGGAACGAAAAGGCCCAAAACACGTCCGTCAGAAACATCACCGTACAGGGACCATCTTAGCACTATCATCACCCTTCGTGAATAGGGAAACATGAGGGAAAGTGGTCGCGGAAGCCTGACGAGAGTGCCCCATAGTGGTCTCTGAGACACCACACAGTCCAGGGAAATATCAACGATCATCATCTCTCGTGAGTAAGGGAGCATGAATGAAAAGGTTCAGGATTTTCGAGGACTCAGCGCCCTTCTCATTGGTAATAAAGCAGAGCGTCCAGGAAAACACCTCCAGCGAACATCAGCCTTTTCCCTGGGGACCCTGCTTCCACACTGTTTGTATGGGCCTGGGAAGTATGCTATCACTCCTGCCGTGGCAATGGAACGAAAAGGCCAAATGCGAGTCCGTCAGAAACAACACCGTGCAGAGCTAGTATTAGCACTATCATCAGCCTTCATGACTAGGGATCCATGAGGGAAAGTGGTTGCGGAAGCCTGACGAGCGTGCCCACTAGCCATCTCTGAGACACCACACAGTCCAGGGAAATATCAACGATCATCATCTCTCGTGAGTAAGGGAGCATGAATGAAAAGGTTCAGGATTTTCGAGGACTCAGCGCCCTTCTCATTGGTAATAAAGCAGAGCGTCCAGGAAAACACCTCCAGCGAACAGCAGCCTT
>NW_023191793.1:672-760 GCF_002007445.2 Ailuropoda melanoleuca | reverse complement strand
TTGGCAATCATGCAGAGCGTCCAGGAAAACACCTCCAGCGAACATCAGCCTTTTCCCTGGGGGCCCTGATTCCACACTGCTTGTAAGG
>NW_023191793.1:0-374 GCF_002007445.2 Ailuropoda melanoleuca | reverse complement strand
AGAGCGTCCAGGAGAACACCTCCAGCGAACATCAGCCTTTTCCCAGGGGACCCTGATTCCACACTGCTTGTATGGGCCTGCGAAGTATCCTATCACACCTGTCGTGGCAATGGAACGAAAAGGCCAAAGGCGAGTCCGTCAGAAACAACACCGTGCAGAGCCAGTCTTAGCACTATCATCAGCCTTCGTGACTAGGGATCCATGAGGGAAAGTGGTCGCGGAAGCCTGACGAGCGTGCCCACTTGCGGTCTATGAGACACCACACAGTTGAGGGAAATATCAATGGACATGATCTCTCATGAGTAAGGGAGCATGAGTGAAAAATTTCAGGATTATCGAGGACTCAGCGCCCTTCCTCTTGGCAATCAAGCAGA
>NW_023191792.1:0-787 GCF_002007445.2 Ailuropoda melanoleuca | reverse complement strand
TATTGGAGAATTGTAATAGAAATCAAGATCTGGTGTGCTCACCACTAGCAAAGAAATATCTGTGTATACTACCTCATGTATACACAGTACCTATAAATATTTCTGTATGCAACAATCTGCATCTATGTTAAATTGAGCAGGTGCTCTTGATGTGTCCAATTCTATTCTATTACCACATGGGTTATTCTAGACCCTCACCTTGCTAATTTGTACGATCCCACTCCAAAAGTGAGAAACTTGGCTCCCACCATCTGCTGTTATTTAATTACTTAATCGAGGGATACTTATGTATCAGTATCATCATAGTTAAGCTGTATCTCCATGTGAAACTACATTGACTACAACATTCTACTTACATGCAGTTTCTTTTGACTTACAGACTCCATTTATTTCCAAAGATACTTAGGCTAGCACCTCCTTCAGCGAGGTTGTTTCATACATTTTTAATAAGGTTAGGTACTCTTGTTACAATCTGTATTCTTTCCTGGCATCCCCAAAATCCTAAATGATTTTTTAAATTTGTATATGTTAAGATTCACCCTCTATGTTATGAATTTATGTAGGTTTTGACAAATGCGTAATGGCATGTATCTATCAATATACAGAATGGTTCTATTGCCCTAAAATCCCCTGTGCTTCATATATTCATGTCTCCTTGCTTCCCAAACCCCGGAAGCCACTCTACTTTTGGGTATCTCTATATTTTTGCCTTTTTCGTAATGTAGTATAACTACAGTCACACAGTATTTGGTATTTCATACTGGCTTTGTTCCCTTAGTAATATTCA
>NW_023191791.1:0-532 GCF_002007445.2 Ailuropoda melanoleuca | reverse complement strand
GTTCAAAAAAATCCCAATTCCCTAATTTATTATGTGACTTTGAATTTAACCTCTCCATCTCTTGGTCTCTTAAGTGTAAAAAAGAATAAAGGACACACTAAGAATAAAGCACTGAGTGGTTAGTTGCCATAGAGAANAATAAAGCACTGAGTGGTTAGTTGCCATAGAGAGGTGCCTCAGCAAAATGGTTAGGGACAGTCTCTGCTGCCAATCTTCCTGAATTCAAGTCATGGCTCCATCACTCACCAGCTGAGCGAGCTCGGTTTCACTCAGTCGACTTCTCTGTATTCCAGTTCTCCATTTGGAAAAAGGGGATAGTAATGGAACCAGGTGTAGCATCAGTAAGCAAATTAGCACATACAAAGCACACCAAACAGTGCCATGCTCATATTTAAGTGCTACGTAAGTGCCTTCTTAGTATTGTTACTGCTAAACCCACAATCCTTCCCATTTCTTCAAGTTTTATTTATTTATTTATTTATTTATAGTTTTGGATTTCTTTAACTTTTTTAATTTAAATTTTGTTCATTAA
>NW_023191790.1:231-608 GCF_002007445.2 Ailuropoda melanoleuca | reverse complement strand
TGAATTCTGCCAACAACTACATGAACTTGGAAGCAAATTTTTCTCCAGTCAAGCCTCATAAGGTAGCAGCATTTTGAGACTTTGAAGCAGGGGACCCAGCTAAACTGTGCTCAGACTCCTGACATACAGAAACTGAGAGATAATAACTTTGTTCTTTTAAGTCACTGAGCTTGTGGTTATATTATTATGCAAAAAATAGATCAATGATCAGCAACAATAAAGAACAGTGAAAAGGAATGGCCTGAGATAGATGGAAAATAAGTGTGGTATTCCGGGGCGCCTGGGTGGCACAGCGGTTAAGCGTCTGCCTTCGACTCAGGGCGTGATTCCAGCGTTATGGGATCGAGCCCCACATCAGTCTCCTCTGCTTTGAGCCT
>NW_023191790.1:0-203 GCF_002007445.2 Ailuropoda melanoleuca | reverse complement strand
CCTCCCCCTGCGTGTGTTCCCTCTCTCGCTGGCTGTCTCTATCTCTGTCAAATAAATAAATAAAATCTTTAAAAAAAAAAAATAAGTGTGGTATTCCAGATGTCAAGGGAGGAGAGAATTTCAAGGATGGATAAATTGTGCACTATGTCAAATATCACACACAGAGTCCAAGTAGGATAAACCTATATGATATGAGGAAGAAT
>NW_023191789.1:0-1173 GCF_002007445.2 Ailuropoda melanoleuca | reverse complement strand
GTTGACCAGCATCTTGGGGGTCACTGTGGATGATATCCAACCATCCACACATGCCAGACTCCCAAGGAATATGTACATGGGGATGTGAAGGTGAGGGTCATTGCAGATGAGAGCAATCAGACCAAGGTTCCCCAAAATGGTGATGAGATACATAACCAAGAACACCAGGAACAAGGGAATTTGCCACTCCANTTTGCCACTCTAGTTGATAGGTGAGTCCCGTGAGAACAAACTCTTCCAGCTCGGTTGTATTTTTAGTTTCCATATTCTTAATAGATGACCTCTGAAATTAAATGTGGCAACTGTAAAAAGAACAATCATTAAATATATAAAAGACAATTTGGTGAAGGTAACTGAAATAAAACCATACACTAGACTGAAGGAACTTTAATTTTATTTACTCTAACATGGCAACTATTTGGGGGAATTGTTATATTGGAAAAATACAACTACTTAAGTTCAAAATATGTGCAGAATAAACAGATTAAGAAGAAAAGAAAAACCTTCTGAACATGGGCAAATCTTTGGGGTAGCTATTGTATGGGGTAGACAAATTCTGTATGCACGATATTGATGCAGCATCAAGAGTAAGATGGCAGAAGGGCCTGAATTATAAAGTAAGACAATGCCAAGTGAAACATCATCAATTTTATCCTTCAAACAATAGGCTGGGATGGAAAGCTTTTAAGAAAGGGAGTGGCATCCTCACATATTTATTAAATTAAAAGTTTGGTTGTAGAAAATAGCCGGAAGGGATGCTGGGAAACTAGAGGAAAAGACACCCATCAGGAAGCTCTTATTGTGGTACAGTGAATCCCAAACCAAATTATACATTAAATTTATCTAGGGGAGTTTTTGTACAAAATACAGATTTGGAAATATTACAAAAGAAATGGATTCAGTAGGTCATGAATTGGTTGTAATAACAGGCATTTTAAAGGCTCCCCAGTTGATTAAACAGCATGTGAAGTTCTTAGTCTGTGTGTGATATGACATTGGGAGTAATGAGGAGGACAATGAGGTAGCTCAAGGTAACCCAGAATGTTCAGTGACTAGAACTCAGTGACATATTTGATGCGACGGGGGTGGTCACTTAAGGAAAAAGAAGACACTTGGTTCCTTGGTAGATGGTCATCAAAAACTGAGACTGAGGACACGGTTGTGGTGGCCAGT
>NW_023191788.1:0-1648 GCF_002007445.2 Ailuropoda melanoleuca | reverse complement strand
TCCCCAGTGTGACAGTCTGTTTCTTTATGCCCCTGTGTCTCTCCCTATTGCAGACAGCCACAGTCCATTTCACTTCCAAACTGTATCTCTGCTTGTCCTACCTTCTTCAATGTGGCTTCTTCTCTACCTTTAGTGGAGTTTCTTCTGCCAGTCTTTGAGTCATCTTCTCAGTTATTTATGCTGATGGGAGTGTTATCTAGTTGTATCCACAGGATGAGGAGAATTTAGGGTCTTCCTACTCCACCACCATCTTTCCAGCTTCCTACTGTCTATGTTTTCTTTGAGGAGTCTAATGGTTTCAGGTTTCACATTTAAGGCTTTAACCCATTTTGAATTTATTTTTGTGTATGATGTTAGAAAGTGGTCCAGTTTTGTTCTTTTTCATGTAGCTATCTAGTTTTCCCAGCATCATTTATTGAAAAGACTGTCTTCTCCCCATTATATTCTTGCCTCCTTTGTAAATGTGGGTTTATTTCTGAGCTTCCTATTCTGTTGCATTGATCTATGTGTCTATTTTTGTGCCAATACCATCATGTTTGGATTACTACAGCTTTTTAGTATATCTTGAAATCTGGGATTGNCATGTTTGGATTACTACAGCTTTTTAGTATATCTTGAAATCTGGGATTGGGATGCTTCCAGTTTTGTTCTTTCTAAAGACTGCTTTGGCAATTTGGGGTCTTTTGTGGTTCCACACAAATCTTAGGATTTTCTTCTAGTTTTGTGAAAAATTTTGTTGATATTTCAATAGGGATTGCATTGAATATGTAGATTGCCCTGGGTAATATGGGCATTTAAACAATATTAATTTTTCCAGTCCATGAGTATGAAATATCTTTCCATTTGTTTGTGTCACCTTCAATTTCTTTCATCAGTGTTTTATCATTTTCAGAGTACAGGTCTTTGACCTCCTTGGTTAAGTTTATTCCTAGGTATTTTATTCTTTTAGGTGCAATTGAAAATGGAATTGTTTTCTTAATTTCTCTTTCTGCTACTTGGTTATTAGTGTATACAAACACAACAGATTTCTGTATATTGGTTTTGTATCCTGAGACGTTACTGAATTCATTTATTCCAGTAGTTTTTCTGGTGAAGTCTTTAGGATTTTCTATGTATAATATCATGTCATTTGCCAATAGTGACATTTTTACTTCTTCCTTAGAAATCTGGATGCCTTTTTCTATTTCTTCTCTGATGGCTATGTTCAAAACTTCCACTTTTCTAGTGGCAAGAATGGATATCCTTGTTTTTTTCCTGATTTTAGAGGAAAAGTTTTCAGTTATTCACTACTGAGTATGATGTTAGCTGAAGTTTTTCTTATATGAACTTTATTATGTTGAGGTATGTTCCCTCTAAACCAATTTGTTGAGGTTTTTTTTATGAATGGATATTGAATTTTGTCAGATGCTTTTTCTGCATCCATTGAGATGATTATATGATTTTTATTCTTCAGTTTAATGTTGTGTATTACATTGATTTGTGGGTATTGAGCCATCCTTGCATCCCTGGAATAAATCCCATGTGGTTGTCATGAATGATTCTTTTAACGTATCGTTGAATGTGATTTGCTAATGTTCTGAGGAGGATTTTTGCATCTGCATTCATTAGGGATATTGGCCTGAAGTTTTCTTTCTTTTCTTTTCTTTTC
>NW_023191787.1:1006-1156 GCF_002007445.2 Ailuropoda melanoleuca | reverse complement strand
TGTATTGAAGACACAAAAAGATCCAATAGAGTCCTCCTTTCAAAGAGTTCACAGTCCAGGGGCACCTGGGTTGCGCAGTCGTTAAGCGTCTGCCTTCGGCTCAGGGCGTGATCCTGGCGTTCCGGAATCAAGCCCCACATCAGGCTCCTC
>NW_023191787.1:0-551 GCF_002007445.2 Ailuropoda melanoleuca | reverse complement strand
ACCCAGGTGCCTGGCTGCTGGGCGGCACTGTATTTGCCAAATCAGTGAAAGAGATTTTATATATATTAAAAAAAAAAAATAGCTGTTTCTGACAAGTTGCTGGAGGCTATGAATGATAGAGTAAGTAAGTGTTTTTGCTCCTCTTACATCTACATTTTCACTGGTCTCTACCTGAGAACAATATACTAAGGAGTTAATTTCTCCTGCTAAAACTCCTGGCTTGGCCTACTACAATGTCTTCATTGGAGAGGTGATGGCATGGCTTTCTGTGGTAGGGCATACAAAGCTATGTTTTAGAAGGAAGCTATATGTTTTCTCCTTTTACTACACTCCATGCATTGAGGAAACAAATTGATCAGTTTTAGCCAAGTATGATCCAAAATGGTTGCTTCATCATTAACAAATGGGCACTTTGTAAACTGGCTGAAAAGTTGAGCAAAGTATCGGCACAAGAGATTCCAAGGGACTGGCCATGCCCTGCAACAACACTGGTGTGTGAAAGAACTGTTTCTAATAACTGATGGCCTATCTTAAATGACATAGCTTCCTGT
>NW_023191786.1:0-947 GCF_002007445.2 Ailuropoda melanoleuca | reverse complement strand
CCACGACTGCATATGCCTAGTGCCCCAGGACATAGTCATCTTGGGCCACCACACACTTGCATGGCTCAGGGTCCGCATCTGTAGGCCCATTAGTTGTCAGAGAAGCGTGACTCCCATGTCTCCTGTCATGTCTAGAATAATACTTTTTGGTGCTGAAATTGACAGTGTGCAGGATTTCCAGGGAGGACGCACAGCCGGAGTTGAGGTTGTAGCCTGGGCATCTCGGACTGAGGGAGGCACCGTGGAAAGACGAGCAGATACCCGGAGAGGTGGCAGGTGCTCTGGGCCACCCGGAACAGTGGCCTGGGGGAACCATGTCTAGACGTTTGAGGTGGATAGCCAGTCCTGCCACCTTGAATGTCAGGGGGATCGAGTCTGGCCCTGCAGAAGGGGGCCTGCCAGCACTGACTGCGACTGCAAAGGATCCTTCAGAAATATCCAGACGTTTATAATTCTTTGATTACATCTCAGATTCTTGGGTGGAACTGGGGATTCAGAGTCCTGCGTGGGTGGTTCCTGTTGTCGAGAAGCTTCTGAGTTAGATTGAAGACAGAAGAGATGATTGTAATACAGACAGGAGAGCTAGGAGGGATGGAGTCCCGGTCTCTGTGGCCGTGGGGATGGTAAAGCAAGGTGGACGGCGTCTTCCCCTGGGGTGGGGAAGGAGGAGGCATTCAGGTGCATGTAGGCATGCTGGCTTGGTGGCGGAGCTAGGGCAGTTTTTGGTTTTGTTTTGTTTTGTTTTTTAAACTGGCACAGACTGTCCTCTTATTACATGGCTGATGCAGAAATTTTCAGAAGTCCCATTAGAGACTTTGCTAGACAATCAAGTCCAAACAGTTTAATCCCTCAAACACCTTCATTCTGATTTTTAATTTTTTTTTTCCAAGCCTTTGGCTCAACTTAAATCCTGGCTTATGACTCAGTGTGTTTGCGCACTATAGAAA
>NW_023191785.1:0-826 GCF_002007445.2 Ailuropoda melanoleuca | reverse complement strand
TTTACTAGGCTTATGTGCTGAGTCACAAAGATGGGGCCATAACTCTATAGGAAATAACTTTAGGAAACGTTGGGTGAAATGTTGCCACTGCATTTCCCAAAAAAGCTAAAAGTAGAATTACCATCTAAAGAGAGAGATAGATATGTATCCCCAAAAGAATTAAAAGCAGACTTGAACAGATACTTGCACACTAACGTTCACAGAAGCATTATTCACAATATCCAAACAGAGGAAGCAACCCAAGCATCCACTGACAGATGAATGGATAAGCCAAATGTGGTCTAGCCATACAATGGAATATTATTTAGCCTTAAAAAAGGAATGAAATTCTGACACGTGCTGTAGCAGGGATGTGAGGACATTATGCCAAGTGAAATAAGCCAGATATCAAAGGACAAACACTATATGATTCAACTTATATAAGAAACCTAGAGGAGTCAGATTCATAGAGACAGAAAGTAGAATGGCAGTTGCCAGGGGCTGCAGAGGAGAAAATGAGCAGCTAGTGTTTAATGAGGATGGACTTTCAGTTTGGGAAGATAAGAAAGTTCTGGAAATGGGTGGTGGTGATGGCTGCACAGCAGTGTGAATGTGCTAGCTTAGTGCTGCTGACATGTGCACTGAAAAATGGTTAGAAGACTAAATTTTATGTTATGTACATTTTACACTATATGTGTGTGAGTGCGTACAAAACATATTTCTCTTTCATACAGATGTTTTAGGGAATTACACAGGACACATTAGGGTCTCATACAACTAAGTATCAGAAGTCATCTTCCACTTCTTTCTCCAACAAAGGAAACAGAATGCAACTCCTTTCTTCCTT
>NW_023191784.1:0-813 GCF_002007445.2 Ailuropoda melanoleuca | reverse complement strand
TTTGGGAGTGGATTCTTTTGGGTTTTCCATATAGAGTATCATGTCATCTTCGAAGAGAGACAGTTTGACTTTTTCTTTGCTGATTTGGATACCTTTGATCCCTTTTTCTCATCTGATTGCTGTTGCGAGGANCTATGTTGAATAATAGTGGCGAGAGTGGGCATCCTTGTCGTGTTCCTGATCTTAAGGGAAAGGCTTCCAGCTTTTCCCCATTGAGAATAATGCTTGCAGTAGGCTTTTCATAGATGGCTTTTATGAGATTGAGAAATGTACCCTCTATTCCTACACTCTGAAGGGTTTTAATCAGGAAAGGATGCTGTATTTTGTCAAATGCTTTTTCTGCATCTGTTGAGAGGATCATATGGTTCTTGACTCTTTTCTTTTTGATATGATGTATCACACTGACTGATTTGCGAGTGTTGAACCATGCTTGCATCCCAGGTATGAATCCCACTTGGTCATGATGGATAATCCTTTTAATGTACTGTTGGATTCTATTAGCAAGGATCTTGTTGAGGATTTTGGCATCCATATTCATTAGAGAAATCGGTCTGTAATTCTCCTTTTTGAGGGGGTCTTTGCCTGGTTTGGGGATCAAGGTAATATTAGCCTCATAGAATGAGTTTGGTAGCTTTCCTTCTNTTTGGTAGCTTTCCTTCTTTTTCTATTTTTTTGAAATAGCTTTAGGAGAATAGGTATTATTTCTTTTTTGAATGTTTGGTAGAATTCCCCGGGAAAACCATCCAGTCCTGGAGTTTTGTTTTTTGGAAGGTTGTTTATCACTGACTCAATCTCTTCATAATTAATTGGCCT
>NW_023191783.1:0-872 GCF_002007445.2 Ailuropoda melanoleuca | reverse complement strand
ATTCTCTGTTGAGGTTCAGATTGTGGCCATTTACCCTTTATTAAAATCTAGGTTTCCCACTGAAAGTTGTTGATTATCTCAGTTACCTATGAGTTAAAAACCATTGTGTTAAAAGATGCTAATGGACGTGCAGTCCTACGATTCTTTAAAATACTGAAATAGCTGCAGTTTGGATTCCTTGGGTCAGTANATTTAACGTGTTGTTATGCAAGCACCCAGCAGAGACACACAATAACCTCAAAATGAAAGCAATTTTCTTCTTTCCTTTCTTCTCCTTTCAGAAGTTCACTGTTCAGTGGATACGTCGGTCAAGAAAGTTTAACTCATACTGTGGTAAAAAAAATCTCCAAAATCTGTGTCTTAAACAACTAATGTTTCTTTCTTCCTCGTGATATACCAGCCTGAAATGGCATGTATCTCATCTGTTCACACCTCATTGGCCAGAACTGGTCACATAGCCCCATCCAGTCACAAGTGGCCTAGGAAGTACAAAACTACCATGTCTGCCAAATGCAGAGAACCAGAAATACTTGGCAAGCTGCGCTAAGGACTGCCATAATAGAGGCATAAGCTACAGTTGTTTTGGACCACCTCAACCTACCCTTAATTCATTCAATCACAGAAATCTTGCTTCAAGCCAATCAAAATCTTCCCCATGTTAATTCTAAGGAGAAAGAGAAGCAAGAAATTGGGGAGAGAGATGGTTAGGAAAAATGGGGGCAAGGAGGGGAGAGAAGAGAAGGATAAACAGAGAAACAGGAAGACAGGTAAAGAGCAAGTCAAAGAAAGTGTAATTATCCTAGGATATTCATCATAAATGAAAGGGTACACATAGCTATAGCATTTTTAGACTCCAGCTTCTCTTAGAAAGT
>NW_023191782.1:0-2964 GCF_002007445.2 Ailuropoda melanoleuca | reverse complement strand
ATAGTGCCCGACGAGCAATCCGGGAGCTGACATTGCTGAGAAACTGTTCCTGCACCAAAAGGTCAAACTTATAAAATCCGACAACAAAATTTTCATAAAATTCTCAAATACTTCTCCGTAAATATTCCTATTTCTCTAAGATGGTGGTATTCAGTCTCAGCATCATGTTGACCTTCTCAGCCACTGAGCCAGAATGCGTACATGGCGCACCTCTAATTTGTACAGGCAGACACATACACGTGCCCGTCTGAGAGATGGATCACAGAGAGGATTACTCAATCACCTTTTACTTAAAAAAGAATGACCATCAGATTCTTTGAATCCCTCATGAATGTGAAGTATTACTTGACCTCTAATTTACTTTTAAAAATATATTCGAACATATTTCTTCATTCAAAATAGTACAGACATTTTTTAAAACCCCACTCTAAAGTCAAAAAGGTAATTTTTTCCTTGAGAAAACAAAGATCACCAAAAACAACAACTAGTCACAAAAACTTTAAGAGCTACACCAATAATGTAATTAAATCTCTATGTGAAGTTTATGTAGTTACTTCTTTTCCAGTTAAAGACCAGATTTTCAAAGTTTATGAATGTAGACTATCCTGACAAAGTCTGTAGGTATAAGCCCCTTGGTTCAACAAAACACCTCACAATCAGCCTGATTTAAAGAACATACAAGTTTAAAAGTTAACACTTTATCCATTAGCTACACTGTATTTTCAAGAGAACAGAGCCATAGATGTGCTAGCCTCCAATTTCCCATTTTCCATCAATAAGATCACCTCAATAATAAAGCAATCCAAAATATTCTTTCAAAAATGCCTTTATAGTGTTTTTGCTGCGNTTTTCCTGCATAAATACAAATAAAAGGATGAAAGGAAGGGAGGAAGGGAAGATAGAAGAGAAAAAGAGAGAAGGATGGAGGAAAGGATGAAGGAGGGAACCAGGGAAGAAAAAACAAAATCCCAGACCGTAGTTTTCCAAGGAATCACACATACGGGTGTAATATCCTTTACTGAATTGTCAGAGTCTTCTTTTAGATACACTAACACCTACTCCATATGCCGTAGATTTGCTCTCTTTTAATGGGGATCCGAAGGACACATGCATTCAACCATAAAGGTGAATATTAGTGAATATTTTTATTTATTTTTAACAGAAACGCTTCAAGTCTCACCAAAGTATTAGCCAACCAACCACTTTCAAAAAGGTCAAGTCTAGCAATCACTATGCTGTACATGTATTAATACCACACTGTAAGTAATTATCAAACGGATTCCCAAAGTCATTTATTAAATATCCCAAGTAACTTTGTATTTATTGATCTAAATATCATTCCCCCCAANCATTCCCCCCACTAATGCTGTTTCTCAGAAAGCTCCCCCATTTGAAATACAGCACCAGTTCCCGCATTCGCTCAGCCAGCCACAGATTTACTGTATTGCAAAACTTGAGTCACCTGTATGCATTGTCTTCTTTCCAGTCTCATATCATCCTGATGGGGTGGGGGGAGGGAGGGAAGAGTCCAGCAGCACAACTGTAACACTGTGTGAAGAAAAACAGATTATGATAAGAGATAAGGATGCAAGACAATTACCCCTATTGAGGAACATCTAACGTAATGACAATCCCCAAAACAGAGATAAAAATACTGCAAATTTCGTTTACTAAAATTTATTCACACTTACTTGAAAATAATTTTCATTCATGAAAATCAATTATATATATAAAATGCAAAGTACTCAACTGTCAGGGAGAAAAAGTTTCACAATCTGCCTACTACTAATGAAACTTCAGGCATTTCTAGGTATGAAATAAACAGTCAATATTCCACTACTCTATACAATTTATCTGGGGAAAAAATTACATTTTGTAATACCCATCAATTCACAAATCAGTATCAATAGGAATTCACTTTTCATCGTGGCTTACTATCAGAGGTCAGCAGAGGTAATGCAAGTTGCCTTACAGGATCATCTACCAATGTTATCTGTAAATTGAGTTCTGAGACACTGCTCACAACTGCTCCCCTAAGCCCACAAGCCCTTTTTTGCTCTCCAAGTGGTTTCTCTTACTTTACTCTAAGTTTTTCACTGTACTTCCTACTTACTGCTTCCATTGGTATTTTACAAATGGCCAGCAAAATTTATATGACTGACGGGAAAGCAAAAGCAATCTCACTGTTGTTATCAACTCAGAGTGGATGATAATAGAAGAGAGGAGGACAAGCACAGGCTATAACCTAACTTTNTTATATGACTGACAGGAAAGCAAAAGCAATCTCACTGTTGTTATCCACTCAGAGTAGATGATAATAGAAGAGAGGAGGACAAGCACAGGCTACAACCTAACTTATTTGAGTTCAGTTTAAAAATTTACTTTTTAAATTGATACTGTGGAATTCCATACATATTACTAATGAAACAATGTTGCTTATGTTGGCCAAGTTCCCAAGCCAGCCAAAAGAAACTTACTGATACCAAAAAATATTATTGATTGTGGGCACTGGGGACCGCTGAGAACACAGAAAGGTAACCAATTCTAGATCCTATCTGAACAAAGTCCTTTGTTAGAACTCTCTCAACTCCTGATGTCTCTAATTCCCTAAATTTCACCTTAGGGAATCCCAATCATCCTGCCTCCTAATCCTTTCTCCTAAGTAGTCCTGTGTTCCTAAATTACCATCCCAAACTCCTATTACCTCAGTGTGGTTCGTTTCAGGTATGTGATAGAGATCAACTGGACTGAAATAATTTACTTTCATATTTGCAATTTTCCACAAGGATGCTACTAGTTAGTCCAAATGAAACCCTAATTGGTAGAATTCTACTCACATTACAAAATAAAGTTTAAAATGACCGAGGTAGCTTGAACAAAAACATTTTTATAAGCAAATGGTCATAATCTGAATGTATATTTATTGCCCTCACACATTTCTGCTCTTCATTCATTTCTCCTTCT
>NW_023191781.1:0-866 GCF_002007445.2 Ailuropoda melanoleuca | reverse complement strand
AGACGGGTGACAGCCGGTGAGGAAAATCCCATAGTTGCAAGAAACCGGATTCTGCCAATGAACTGAATGGGCCTGGCAGTAGATTCTTGCCCAGAGCTGCAGAGAAGAGCCCGCCCAGTGAGCCCTGGGGACATCCTTGTGAGGACCCGGGCACGTGGGCTGGTGGAGTCCCCTGGACTCCTGGCCTGCAGGACTGTGTGACGCGTGATGTTTCCGCTGTGCTGGTTGGTGATACAGCAATAGGAAATGAATGCCCTTGTCTACTTTGCTCTTCCGACAGATGGATGCAGACTAGCAGGCTTGAGGCTCAGGGAACAACAGTACTCCTGTTGAAAAGAAGAATATGATATTGTGGACACGGAGCCAGGCACAGGGACTGGGAAGGGGCCTCAGCATCATGGTGAACAGGCCTCCGTGCTCTGTGTCCCATCCCAGAAATCCCTTTCCCGACCCTCAGGAAACACGGCTTCTCCCTTCCCTGGTGCTTCAACGTGCTGTTCCCTTCATCGGAAATGCTTTTCCCTCTCCTCTTAGCCTTGCTACCTACCCCTCCCCTCTCAGACCTCAGATGAGGCCTCATGTCTTCAGACAAGCCTTCTCCTCCCTCCCTGTCTGGATCCAGGTGCTTGGACCTTCATCCCTGTCCTCCTCTGTCCTTGTCACCTCACAGTGGGTGTGACTTCGACTCCTGGCAAACAACCACCTCTCCCGTTGCCCGAGCCATTCCTGGGAAATCGTTTGTATTTCTGTGGGAGAGCTTCCGTCAAGAACATGCTTGGGAAGACTTATTATTCTGTATTAGTCGGTTCTGGCTGATTCCCTGGGAGCGCTCAAGGAAATTGGTGCAGGTGCAGTGAAAAATGTGC
>NW_023191780.1:0-1198 GCF_002007445.2 Ailuropoda melanoleuca | reverse complement strand
ATTTGGCCAAACCAGCCTCCAATACAATGTTTGCTTCATGGGTAAATCTCATCAAAACTGCTGGTGGCAATAAAACGAAAATGCCTAAACCATTTCTCTCAGAAACAACACTGTGCAGAGGCCGTCTTAGCACTATCATCATCCTTCGTGAATAGGAAACATGAGGGAAAGTGTTCACGGAAGCCTGACGAGTGTGCCACAGTGTGGTCTCTGAGATACCACACTATCCAGGGAAATATCAATGAACAACATCTCACTTAAATAAGGGAGTNAAGAATTTCGAGGATTCAGCGCCCTTCTTATTGGTATTAAAGAAGAGCGTCCAGGAAAACACCTCCAGCTAACATCCGCATTTTCAATAGGGACCCAGATTCCCCATTGCGTGAATGTGCCTTGGAAATATCCCGCAGTTAGAAACAAGAAACAAAGAGCGATGTTAAAGCCCTTGAAGTCACATCGGCGTTATAGAACGTGGAACAAAAATCAAGGTGCTTTGTTACCGTGAGTGAAACACGATGAGCACAGCACTGAGAAACAAAATTTGGCCAAACCAGCCTCCAATGCAATGTTTGCTTCATGGGTAAATCCCATCAAAACTACTGGTGGCAATGGAACGAAAATGCCTAAACCATTTCTGTCAGAAACAACACTGTGCAGTGGCCGTCTTACCCCTATCATCATCCTTCGTGAATAGGTAAATATAAGGGAAAGTGTTCACGGAACCCTGGCGAGAGTGCCACATAGTGGCCTCTGAGACACCACACAATCCAGGGAACTATCACCGAACATCATCTCACTTAAATAAGGGAGTCTAAATGAAAACGTTCAAGAATTTCGAGGACTCAGCGCCCTTCTTATTGGTATTAAAGAAGAGCGTCCAGGATAACACCTCCAGCTAACATCCGCATTTCCTTGGGACCCAGATTCCCCATTGGGTAAATGTGCCTTGGAAGCATCCAGCACTTAGAACCAAGAAACAAAGTGCGAAGATAANGAAGATAAAGCCCTTGAAGTCACATCGGCCTTATAGAACGTGGAACAAAAATCAAGGTGCTTTGTTACCATGACTGAAACACGATGATCACAGCACTGAGAAACAAAATTTGGCCAAACCAGCCTCCAATGCCATGTTTGCTTCATGGGTAAATCCTATCAAAATTGCTGCTGGCAATGGAACGAAAATGCCTAAATCATTTCC
>NW_023191779.1:217-827 GCF_002007445.2 Ailuropoda melanoleuca | reverse complement strand
GAAATTATTAAAATTATGAATGAAAAAGGAGAGGTCATGACCAACAACATTGAAATTGGAAGGATTATTAGTAATTTTTATCAACAGCTATATGCCAAAAAACTAAGCAATCTGGAAGAGATGGAGGCCTTCCTTTTAACCTATAAAATACCAAGACTGAAACAGGAAGAAATAGATTTCTTAAACAGGCCAATTAACTATGAAGAAATTGAGTCAGTGATAAACAACCTTCCAAATAATAAAACTCCAGGCCCAGACGGTTTTCCTGGGGAATTCTACCAAACATTCAAAGAAGAAATAATACCTATTCTCCTAAAGCTATTTCAAAAAATAGAAACAGAAGGAAAGCTACCAAACTCATTCTATGAGGCTAATATTACCTTGATCCCCAAACCAGGCAAAGACCCCCTCAAAAAGGAGAATTACAGACCGATTTCTCTAATGAATATGGATGCCAAAATCCTCAACAAGATCCTTGCTAATAGAATCCAACAGTACATTAAAAGGATTATCCATCATGACCAAGTGGGATTCATACCTGGGATGCAAGCATGGTTCAACACTCGCAAATCAATCAATGTGATACATCATATCAACAAGAAAAGACTCA
>NW_023191779.1:0-209 GCF_002007445.2 Ailuropoda melanoleuca | reverse complement strand
GAAAAAGCATTTTACAAAATACAGCATCCTTTCCTGATTAAAACCCTTCAAAGTGTAGGAATAGAGGGTACATTTCTCAATCTCATAAAAGCTCTCTATGAAAAGCCTACTGCAAACATTATTCTCAATGGGGAAAACCTGGAAGCCTTTCCCTTAAGATCAGGAACATGACAAGGATGCCCACTTTCGCCACTATTATTCAACATAGT
>NW_023191778.1:0-1016 GCF_002007445.2 Ailuropoda melanoleuca | reverse complement strand
AGAGCTTTCCTGAATCACTCCATATTTGATCCAGAGGGATTTATTCTCAACATTTTTATGTTAAATATGTGTTACAAAAACACCCAGGTGCCACTTTGAACTGGATATCTGCTAACTTACTGCTGAGTGAAAACTACCAAAATAATTTTATGTGACCCCACTCTATGTGTGTTCTGCTCTTCCAGCTTTTCTAAAGACTGATTTTCAATANTCTTCCAGCTTTTCTAAAGACTGATTTTCAATATAATATTCAAAATACACACTTGGCAAAAGTATATCTCCAGTTATATAAACAGTAAGCGTGTGGAGATTCATTTTACTTCCTGTCCCCTATAGTTCCCTGAGATAGTTTTTTCTGACCCTTCAGCTTTTTCTGAAACCATGAGGCCCACTTGCCTTCTGGATTAGCAAAGAGTGCCAATCTCTGTGAACTGATTTATGTCCTGTTCTTCGTGTTCCCTAAAAACAAGCTTCTGTCTCTCTTGAAGGGGAGAAGTTGGCAATATCTGAGTTTCTGAGCACAGTAAGCTTTAGAAGGATAATGGGGACAGATAGGAGAAGTGAAGAGGACCGATGGGGGTAGAGATACTGCTGTTTAAGGAGCAGAAATACTGTCAGGACAATGAGGAAACGGGGAGTGAGTAAGTGTTGGAACCCAAGTGATAGCAGCAGGAATGGAACGGCCTGAGCAGAGGTGAGGAGACAACTAGAGGTAGAACGATCAGGTTGGAAACACATGGAATGCTGGAGGACAGAGAGGGCCAAGGCTTTAAAGTAGGTTACTAGACAAATAGTGTAGTCACTGGTGTAAAAAATGAGGAGGCAGAGGTGGCTTCTTTAAGAGCTGGGGTGGGGTTCTGTTGTATGTTAGGAGCAGTGGGCTATGGGAAATACAACGTGAAGGCCAGTGATACAGAATTCAGAGACGTCACGTCACTGAGAGATGTAAGAGAGATGGAAAGGAGAGGGAAGTGGGGTGCAAGAGACTAGAGAGGGAGTAGCCACATACATAAACT
>NW_023191777.1:0-1012 GCF_002007445.2 Ailuropoda melanoleuca | reverse complement strand
AGAGCTTTCCTGAATCACTCCATATTTGATCCAGAGGGATTTATTCTCAACATTTTTATGTTAAATATGTGATACAAAAACACCCAGGTGCCAGTTTGAACTGGATATCTGCTAACTTACTGCTGAGTGAAAACTACCAAAATAATTTTACGTGACCCCACTCTATGTGTGTTCTGCTCTTCCAGCTTTTCTAAAGACTGATTTTCAATTNTTCAATATAATATTCAAAATACACACTTGGCAAAAGTATATCTCCAGTTATATAAACAGTAAGCGTGTGGAGATTCATTTTACTTCCTGTCCCCTATAGTTCCCTGAGATAGTTTTTTCTGACCCTTCAGCTTTTTCTGAAACCATGAGGCCCACTTGCCTTCTGGATTAGCAAAGAGTGCCAATCTCTGTGAACTGATTTATGTCCTGTTCTTCGTGTTCCCTAAAAACAAGCTTCTGTCTCTCTTGAAGGGGAGAAGTTGGCAATATCTGAGTTTCTGAGCACAGTAGGCTTTAGAAGGATAATGGGGACAGATAGAAGAAGTGAAGAGGACANTAGGAGAAGTGAAGAGGACCGATGGGGGTAGAGATACTGCTGTTTAAGGAGCAGAAATACTGTCAGGACAATGAGGAAACGGGGAGTGAGTAAGTGTTGGAACCCAAGTGATAGCAGCAGGAATGGAACGGCCTGAGCAGAGGTGAGGAGACAACTAGAGGTAGAACGATCAGGTTGGAAACACATGGAATGCTGGAGGACAGAGAGGGCCAAGGCTTTAAAGTGGGCTACTAGACAAATAGTGTAGTCACTGGTGTAAAAAATGAGGAGGCAGAGGTGGCTTCTTTAAGGGCTGGGGTGGGGTTCTGTTGTATGTTAGGAGCAGTGGGCTATGGGAAATACAAACGTGAAGGCCAGTGATACAGAATTCAGAGACGTCACGTCACTGAGAGACGTAAGAGAGATGGAAAGGAGAGGGAAGTGGGGTGCAAGAGACTAGAGAGGGAGTAGCCACATACATAAACT
>NW_023191776.1:0-3728 GCF_002007445.2 Ailuropoda melanoleuca | reverse complement strand
TTACAGATTTATGGAATCCAATGTAGTAAGTAAGTGATGTTCATTCATTCAACAAATATTTATTAAGTACATGCCAGGCTCTATCTGGGGATAGAGCAATAATCAAAATTGATAAAAAAAAAAGACTAACAAAAGAAAAAAACACTGTCTTTACAAAATTTACATTTCAGTTGTTGGAAATATATAATAAAAATAAATATTGAATGTTTAGAATTTTGTCAAGATATCAGTTCTTCCCATGTTGATCTGCAGATTGAATGTAATCCTAATTAGATCTCAGAAAGTTGTTTTGTAGAGAGAAACAAAATGATTCCAAAGTTTAAACTCAGGCAAAAGACCCAGAACGCCAACACTATACTGAAGGAACAGAACAAGGTCAGAGAATTTACACTACCCTTAACTTCAAGACTTACTATAAAGCCACAGTAAATAAGACAGAATGGTGAAAAAATGGACAAATAGATCAGGAACAGGAGAGAGAGCCCAGAAATAGGCCCCACATATATCGTCAGCTTACCTCTGAGAAGCAGCAAAGACAGTCATTTTAAGAAATGACTGGAGGGGGGGCGCCTGGGTGGCACAGCGGTTAAAGCGTCTGCCTTCGGCTCAGGGCGTCATCCCGGCGTTATGGGATCGAGCCCCACATCAGGCTCCTCCACTATGAGCCTGCTTCTTCCTCTCCCACTCCCCCTGCTTGTGTTCCCTCTCTCGCTAGCTGTCTCTATCTCTGTCAAATAAATAAAAAATCTTAAAAAAAAAAAAAAAGAAATGACTGGAGGGGCACCTGGATGACTCAGTCTGTTAAGCAACCAATTCTTGGTTTTGGCTCAGGTTATGATCTCAGGATTATGAGACTGAGCCTCAAGTCAGGCTCCACATTCAGCATGGAGTCTGTTTGTCCCTCTCCCTCTGCTCCTTTCCCCATCTCTCTCTGTCTCTCAAATAAATAAATAAAATCATAAAAAAAAAAAGGAATGATGCTGGAAGTAGTGGACATCCACATGCAAAAAAAAGAAAAGGAAGAGAAGGGAAGAGAAGAGAAGAGAAAGAAGAGAAGAGAAGAGAAAAGAGGAGAAGAAACAATTTAGACCCAGACATTACTTCTTTCACAAAATTGGTTCAAAATGGATGACAGACTTCTATGTAAAATGCAAAAGTATAAAGTCCTAGAAGATAATATAGGATCTTAGATGCCTTAGGCTGTGCAGAAGCTTCTTATATGGGACACCACAAACACAATCCATGAAAGAAAACACTGATAAGGTGGAATTTTTAAAATTGAAAATTTCTGTTAAAAATAACAACAACAACAACAACACTGTTAATATATTTAAAAAAACTAGCCATGGACTGAGAGAAAAATCTTTGCAAACCTCCTAGCTAATAAAGAACTGAATTTTAGAATAAGCAAAGAGCTGTTAACAACATGAAAATAAATAAGTAAACACGGTCAAAAGATCTGAACAGACACCTCATCAAAGAAGATATACAGATGGCAAATGAGTATATGAAAATATGCTCAACATTATTTGGCATTTGGAAAATGCAAATTAAAACAGTGAATTGTCACTATACATCTACTAGAACGGCTAAAGTCCAGAACTCTGACAGCACCCAATGCTGGCGACGATGACCAGTCACAGGGACTCTTGTCCATTGCTGGTGGGAATGCAAAATGGCGCAGCCACTTTGGAAGACAGTGGTGGTTTCTTACAGAACTGCACACACTCTGGGGGCAGGAATCATGCTCTTCGGTATTTACCGAGATGAGCTGAAAATTTATGTCCACACAAAAACCTACACATGGATGTTTATAGCAGCTGTATTCACAATTGCCAAACCAGAAGCAACCAAACCAAGACATCCTTTAGTAGGTGAATGGGTAATAAACTGTGGTCCATCCATCCAATGGAAGATCATTCAGCACTAAACAGAAATGAGCTATCCAACCATGAAAAGACAGGAAGAAACCTTGAAAACATAGTGCTGAGTATAACACACCAATGTGAAAAGGCAAGCTCTGAAGGATCCCAGGCTTGTGATGATATTTTAGAAAAGGCAAATCTATGGAGACAGTAAAGAGGTCAGTGATTTCCAGGGGCTTGAGGAGAGAGGCTGAGAAGGATGACTAGTTGGAGCAAAGTGGCGATTTACGACAGCTGAACTATTCTGCATGATGTTGTAATGGTGGGTACATGTCACAATGCATTTGTAAAACCCATAGAATATACAACACTAAGAGGGAACCCGAAGGTAAACTGTGAGCCTCGGTTAGTATTACTGTATCCATGTTGGCTCATTGGTAACATTTGGTAACATATTGATAACATTTGTACCACATTAAAGCAAGTTGTTAAGAATAGGGAAAACTCAGGGAGGAAAGTGACTGAGTACTTGGGAACTCTTTGTAACTTTCATTCAATTTTCCATAAGACAAAAAGTGTCCAAAGAATGAAACCTACTAATTTATTTTTTTAAGATTTTATTTATTTATTTGAGAGAGAGGGAGAGGGAGGAAGAATAGAGGGAGAGGGAGAAATAATCTTAAACAGACTCCACGCTGAGCGGGGAGGCTGATACGGGGCTCTATTTCAGACCCCTGAGATCATGACCTAAGCCAAAACCAAGAATCAGACGCTTAACAGACGGAGCCATCCAGGCACTCCAGTCTACTAATTTCTTTCCCTTTCTTTTTTCTTTCTTTCTTTTCTTTTCTTTCTTTTCTTTTCTTTTCTTTTCTTTTTTTTCTTTTCTTTTCTTTTCTTTTTTCTTTCTTCTTCTTCTTTCTTTCCTTCCTTCCTTCCTTCTTTCTTTCTTTCTTTCTATAATTTTGTCCCATAAATGAGTGAAACCATATGATAATTGTCTTTCTCTGCTTGACTTATTTCACTTAGCATAATCTCCAGTCCCATCCATGTTGCTGCAAATGTTGTATAATCATTCTTTCTGATGGCTGAGTAATATTCCATTGTAAATATGGACCACATCTTCTTAATCCAGTCATCTGTTGAAGAGCATCTCGGCTCCTTCCACGATTTAGCTATTGTGGACAATGCTGCTATGAACATTGGGGTGCATGTGGCCCTTCTCTTCACTGCATCTGTATCTTTGGGGTAAATACTCAGTAGTGCAACGGCTGGGTCATAGGGTGGCTCAATTTTTAACTTTTTAAGGGACCTCCACACTGTTTTCTAGAGTGGCTGTACCAACTTGCATTCCCACCAACAATGTAGGAGGGATCCCCTTTCACCACATCCTCTCCAACATTTGTTGTTTCTTGTTTTGTCCATTTTTGCCATTCTAACTGGCATAAGGTGGTATCTCAATGTGGTTTTAATTTGAATTTCTGTGACAGCTAATGATTTTGAACATTTTTTCATGTGTCTGTTAGCCACTTGTATGTCTTCGTTTAAATAATAATAATAATAAATGTGTTAAAAGTGCACCGATCTTTTGAGTGGCAGTTGACTAAAAGGAAACCAGGAAGTCATGAGGTGGAGCAGCTTCCGGCTCTGTAAGAAAATGATCAGGTAGGCTGTTCTCCTAGCGGTGTCCTGCAGATAGATGCCGATGTGGACCGGGGGCCAGGGGAGGTCAGCATAGAATCACAGCTTCCAGCGATGAGGAGCTGTGGAGGTGATCATTCACATCTCATCATATGAACCCACACTGAAGCTCTGTCTCATGTCCCTATTCCAGCTCCTCTATCTGACAAGCAGCCCCACCCA
>NW_023191775.1:0-3233 GCF_002007445.2 Ailuropoda melanoleuca | reverse complement strand
CCACTTTCTGCCTATCTGTTCATATTCAGACTTCATGCCTTCTGCATCGTATGAGTTTTGCCCTTTTATCCTGTCTAACGATCTCTGCTTTCTAATCAAATGGTTAGTCTGCTGACACTGAATGTATGGTCAGGCCTAAATATGCCACCTTATCCCTTGTTTTCCATTTGTCCCTTTGGGTTTTGTTCCTCGATTGCTCCTTTTTTGCCTTATTTTGGATCCATTGGATATTTTTCACCATACTAACATTAGCTTTTAAGCCAGACCTCTCTATTAATACTTTGTTAATGGCTACTCTAGGGATGAGAGCACCCATTCTTACCTTACTATAGTCTAATGAGAATTAACATTGTCCCACTTCACTCCTGGACCCTTACCCTTCCTGATTCATATATATCACACAGGTAAGACCTTTAAGAGGGTGCAGTTTCATTTACTTGGCTCCATTGTGCTCTTGTCATATCTTTTACTTCTGCATGTTATCACCCTTACAGTGAGATTTTTGCTTTGAATAAGTCATCTGTCTTTTAAGAAAATTAACAAAGAAAATAGATAGTTTTTACACTGACCCACACATTTAACATATCTGCGCTCTTCATTTCTTCCTGGAGATGCCAGTTTTTAGGTGGCATAATTTCCCTTAAGCCTGTAGAGCACCCTTCAGTGTTTCTTCCAGTGTAGTCTGCTTTCAACATGTTCTCACAATCTTGATTCATCAGAAGATGCCTTTATTTTTGCAGCTACATTTGAGGGGTATTTTCGTTGGATATAAAATCCTGGGTTGATACCATTTTTGTTTTGTCTTTTAGTTCTTTGAAATGCCGCTCTTTTCTCTTTAGGCCTCCACTGTTTCTAGTGAGAAGTCAATTACCATGCATTACGATTGTGTCCTGTGTATGATAAGTCCATTTTCTCAAACTGGTTTCAAGACATGGTCCTTATTTTTTATTTTCAGGAGTTTGACTAGGATTTGCCTTGATATGCTTGGGGTTTTTGTTGTTGTTGTTGTTGTTGTTTGTTTGTTTTCTATTTTATCCTATTAAGGGATTGCTAAGCTTTCTGTACCTGTATACTGATCTATTTCTTCAAATTTAGGGTGCAATTGGCCATTGTTTCCCTGGTGAATTTTTGCTGCCACATTCATGTTATCCACTTTTTCTGGGACTCCAATTACATTGTATGATTTTGTCTCCCAGGTCAGTGGCATTTTGTTCTCTTTTTTCCATTTCTTTTTCTCTCTGTTCTTCAGATTGCATAATTTTTATGGAACTGTCCCTAATTCATTAATTCATTTTTCTTCCACTTCCAATTCTGTTATTGAGTCCATTCAATAATTTTTTTCAACTAAGTTATTCTATTTTTAGTCCTGAATTTCTTTTTGATTCTTACCTATAATTGTCACTTCCTTGCTGATAGTCCCCATCTGTTCATTCATTAGAAATAATTTTTGTAAAGTCCTTTAACATATTTGCAATAACTGCTTTGAATCTTTTGCCTACTAAACCCAACATCTAGGCCATCCCAAAGTAAGTTTTTATTTGTTGATTTTATTTTTTAACAGTGGATCAGATTTTCCTTTCTTTGTTTCCCTAGTAATATTTTATTGTACACCAGACATTATTATCACATGTTTATAGAAATTCTAGATTAGGTTTCTCTGAAGACTGCGGATCTTTATACTAACAACTAACTTAATTACATGTGAATTGCCTTAAACACATTCTTGATTTTGTGTGTTGTTGTTATTGAATCTATGGAAAATTAAGCCCCTCTAACTGGCAGGAATCTACCCCCAAATTTAAAATTATTTTAAAAGAATTTAATTAATTTTGGATTTTGTTAAGATTACTATAGGATAGACTTTACTCTAGAGTGGTCTTTACTCCAGAGCCATGACCTTTACAGTGTTTTCACTAGGTGTCTGGGTATGCAAATTATTCCTGCTCTGGCTGAAACTCCAATGTCTCTCAGCACTGGTAGACCTCTACTACCTTCACTCTATCCTCAAACCCACAGCAACTGCTCCGTGGTAAACTTCACAGAGTCTCACCTTCCATAAGCATCCCAGCCTCTGTAAAAGAGCTCAAAGAAAGCCCCTACACAGATTTCTGCCACCTCCCAACGTAGGTCTCTCCGTTCCAGTCGTTTGCAAACTGGGTCTTATTTAAACGACAATCTAGCCCAAATTCAACTTATTTCATTATTGAAGAGAGAAGCNGACAATCTAGCCCAAATTCAACTTATTTCATTATTAAAGAGAGAAGTCTTTTCCCCTTTTGCCTAACAGAGGAAAATGAAAACACCAACTTAATCAAAACATCACCTAGAGTCTTTAAAGCCCTTTATGTACAATATGTAGCACAGGATAAAACAAAAAATCATGAGGCAGGCAAAAAAGAAAAAAGAAAGCCCCCTAATAAACAGAAAAAGCAGCCCAATGATTCAGGTACTGTAGTTAGCAGCAAAAACTTTTAAAATTCTGGTTAATAATGTTATGAATAGTGAAAAAGATAAACAATTTAAATGAAAACAGATATTTTGACATGTGTAATTGGAACCTATAAGTGAAAAAATGCAACATCTGAATATTAATAAATTATTATATATTGCTAATTAATATTTAATTGATAGACTTAAAATTATGTTGGATATAGCTAAATATAAGGTTAGTGAACTGTAAGAGAAGTCAAAGAAAAATACACAAAGTAAAAAGAATGGAGAATACATCCAGAGATCAAGAGGCATGCTGGACACATTCAATAGGTGTAAAATGTGTAATTGGTGTAGCAACATAATAGGAGGGAAGAATTGTGACAAAAGCAATATTCGAAGAAATAGTAGTTGAAAAATGATAAGAGACAAAAGCACACAGACCTAAGAAACTCAGCAAACCTCAAGCAGGATAAATACCCAAAAAATATACTGCTTGCTAGGCATATTATAGTCAAATTGCTAAAAGAAAAGACAAGAAAGGAGAAGATGGAAGGAGGGAGGGAAAGAAGGCAAGAAGTCAGGAAAGCAAGAAGGAAGGGAGGGAGGAAGGAAGGAAAGAAGACTGGCAGAAAGGCAGGAAGGCAGAAAAGCACGAAGGAAGTCAAGAAGGAAAACAGGAAGGCAGGAAGGAAGATCTTAAAAACAACCAGAGATTAAAAAATTATCTTCATCAGCGTGATACATCGTATCAACAAGAAAAGACTCAGGAACCATATGATCCTCTCAATTGATGCAGAAAA
>NW_023191774.1:0-612 GCF_002007445.2 Ailuropoda melanoleuca | reverse complement strand
GGGCAAGGGCAGGGCTGCGAGCTCCGTGAACGCTCCTCCCCCCACGCCCTGGTCCTTCGTCTTCCCCACCATGTCACCTGCTGTTGGTCCCCAAACACCAACCACCTCCGCATCGGCCTGTCCGAGGGCTGAACTGCANAACTGCAGAAGATTTTCCAGACCGTGCCTCAACAACAGGACTGCCAGACCACCTGGGTACGGCCCAGACACACCGACACAGAAAAGGTCAGGACAGGGCTCTTCTGGGTCTGACTGCTGTTGCCCCAAGAACAGAACGAAGGCAGCCTTCTGGAACTTACACAGCATCTTGTGAGTGTCCTCACTATAAGGCCAGGAAGGGGAAACGGTGAAAGCAGGCGTGCCAGGCTAGAGAGGCCACCCCCGCAGCCCCTCAGGCTCCACCATGAGTCACTCAGCAAACGTCACCGTCATCAGCGTCATCACCACCAACCTCTCCAGCACCAGTATCACCATTTCCGCAAGAACCAGCAGGCCAAGCACCAGGGTGAGCCCCACAGCTAAAGACAGCAGGTGTAGACAAGGGCAGAGAAAGGGAAGGAGCCTAGTTCCAAGGCGGCTGGTGAGTCCTTAGCCGCCTTCTGATTTCGGTCT
>NW_023191773.1:0-759 GCF_002007445.2 Ailuropoda melanoleuca | reverse complement strand
TCTATCAACTGATGAAAGAATAAGCAAAATGTGATGCTATCCATAGAACAAAATAGTATATGGCAATTAAATGAATGCAGTATAATATACGTCACAAGGGGTAATCCTTGAAAATGTTATGCCAGTGAGGGAGCCTGTCACGTGAAAGGCCACCACTGTATGATTTCCTTTACAGGAAATTTCCACAATAGGCAAATCTATAGAAATAGAAAGTAGATGAATGGTTGCCGGAGGCTGGGGGAAGGGGGAAATCGGGAGGGTCTGCTTACGAGCATGGTGTTTCTCTTTAGAGTAATGAAAGTGTTCCAGAATTAGACAATAGTGACAACCAAACAACTCTGTGAATATACTAAAAACCAGTGAACTGTACATTTTCAAAGGGTGAATTTCACAGCATCTCAATTATGTCTCAATAAAGCTGTTCTTTTTTAAAAGCTACTAAATGTTCCATACCTAGTTCTAGATAATAGTTATGTGGGTAATCATTTACACATATACATATTTATATATTAAAAAGTCATCAAGCCATACACTTAAAAATAGTACACTTTATGCTCTTACTATGTGCGTCACCTCTGGGAAGAAATAGTTATTGTTCAAGGCATGAAGGAGCCACTGAGGGTGATGAAATGTTTTCTCTCAATCTGGTGGCATCTACATGGATGTAGCTACAGGATGTTTACACATCTAAAAATTAATTGAGCTGTACAGTTAAGAATTACAACACCTTGCTAAATGCATATTATATTTCAATAAAAA
>NW_023191772.1:0-2691 GCF_002007445.2 Ailuropoda melanoleuca | reverse complement strand
CCCCACGAAGGACAACCAACAGGCTGCCTAACAGGCCATTTCTTTGAGGGCTGTAATAGCCGGGATTATGCGTTCTTATCTGTAAACGTTCCTACCACTTACTAACTGGGCAAGACACTTAAGCCTCCCGTGCCTCAGTTTTCTCATCTGTAAAATGAGGACACCACCTCCCAGCAGGATTGCACTCATTCGGCCCTCGTGTGTTAGGCAGGACGTCCTGCATGGGGGTAAGAAAGTACGTCCCCGGGGCCGAGGGCCTGGGTAGGTAAAGGATGATTCTTTGGGGCCGTCGAGGGCTGTGAAGGGAGGTGTGGGCGTCTATGGGCGGCCGCTGCGGGAGAGAGCACCTGACCAGCCCCGCAAGCCCTGGGCTGAGTCCCAGGAAATTCCACTGTGGAGACCAGGTCTATGAAGTCCTCGGCACCCGGCCTGGAGCCCGTACGGACGTCAGCTTGTGGCGCATCACCTCATTTTTCTGAACCCTCGCCCTCGGAGGCTTATGAAATAAAAACTGAACTAACCCTTCCATGGGGCTTGGTGGTTCCAGGTGCTGCTCCAGGCACGCTATGCTATGGACTCACAGAGTCCTCCCGACAGCCCCTCGAGAAAGAGCTGCGTTACTGTGGTTTCATAGGTAAAGGGACCGAGACGAGGAGCCGCACGCACTGCTCAGGTGACACAGCTACTAGTCCGGGGAGTGGGGGCTCCCGTCCAATGGGCGCCAACATGTGAGCGTCTGGACTGCCTCCCTCAGCCTCAGGGAGCCAAGGTCAACTAAACTGAAATAATCCAGCACTCCCCAGATGGAGGTCCTGCGGTCAGAGGGTGGCTAAAGCTGGGTTCAAATCCCAGCTCTGCCGCTTGGCCCGGTTGGGTCTAAGACACAAGCGTGAGCCCGTTTGGAGAATCCTGCCGGCTGTCCACAGCAGGACACCGGCGGGGAGGGGCGGGACACGTACCTTGCTGATGTCGGGGGACCGGGCACGACCCCCCTCGGTGTTGCTGAAGGCTTTGGTGATGGCGAACTGGATGGCCAGGCCGGTCATGGTCCCCGTGGACAGCGGCTGGATGCGACGCACGGCCCGGAGCAGCGAGGCCTTGGAGCCGTGGGCCCGCAGCGGGAATTCCTGCTTCACAGCGCTGGCATAGTTGACCACGCCCACCCGGGTGGCATTGGGCCCCACATCCAGCGACTCGATGACCTGGGACAAGAACACCTTCACCTTCTCGAACTCCACAGGCCGCACGCTGCGCGAGCTGTCCACCACAAACACCAGGTCCGTGGGCCGGGTCCGGCACAGGTGCCCTGTGAGGGGACAGGGGAGGGAGAGGGCCAAGAGCAGGGGGCAAAGGTCAGGAGCTACTTAGACCGAGACTGGAGGCCTCTGGCAGTGTAGACTCAAGCTGAGCCAGGCCAGCTAGATCCTTCTGTCAGCATGTGACACACGAGCAAGCCACTTGCCAAAGACCCCGCACGCAGCTCAGCCCCATGGGAAAGACAGAGGCTCAAATCTCAGCCTCCAGCAACTCACTGAACGTCTCTGAGCTCAGTTTCCTCATCCGTACAAGGAGCTGACAATCCCCTCTTTACAGGATCCTTTGGGGCCGAGCAGGAGTGCACGCAGGGTGCCAGGACACGACTGGGCACGCAGCAGGCTCCTTCTCAGGCTTTGGCCCAGAATGGCTGCCATAGGAAGGGCAGCATTTCTCCCAAGGGGGCGGAGGGCCCAGCCCCAGGGGCCAGCGCCGGGCCCATCGGCTTGGCCTCTTTCATCTCAGCATCAAAGCCAGTCACCGAAGTAGACCTAGTTTCCCTGAGCCTCGAGGAGCCTGCTGGCTGGTGTCCATGGGCAGGGGAGAGGGGCAGGGATTCCTCGTGGCCACCGTGGCAGCCGGACCCGCATCCCCATGGAGGGCATGTCTTTCCAGACACCCTGCAGGCAGCACCATGTGCTGGGAAGTGCATGGAGCTGGAATGAAGCAGAATGGGGTTCAAATCCCAGCTCAGCCCCCCTGTGGCCCTGGGCAGCTCACTGCACCTTTAGGAACCTCAGTTTCTCATCTGTCCAGTGGGGTCAGTAAGGCTCCCTGCTTAGTACTGTCGCTGGCCTGGCCCCGCAGCCCGGTGGGGCTCAGTACAAAGGCCCTTCCCTCTGCGTCCCAGAACCGAGCAGAGCCGCTCCCAAGTGAGGATACAGGAAGGCTCAGGAAAGGGAAGGGGTCCTGGGCTGTCCCAGCCCCCCAGCCACAGTGCCCTAGGTATCAGAGTTCCTCAGGGGACCTCAGAAATGACCTTGCAGCCGCACCCTGGTCCTTGCTAGTTAAGGCTACCAATGGGTAAAGTGAGGTGCAGAGGGGGTGAGGGAATTAGCCACACCACGGAGCAGTGAATCGGGAGCCAGAGGAACCGGAGAACTCCCTTCTCCAGCCTCAGTTTTCCCACCTGTACAGGATAAGCTGGGCATTCTAGGATTCAGCCCAGGGCTGAAGCTCTGGGAGTGATACAGGAAGGAGGAGCCCCCACCCAGATATGCTGGAAGCGCTGGGGAAAGGGGGATGGAGTCCTGGCCACCCCAGAGCTGCACTCAGAGGAGTGTGGGCTCGGCCTTGGGCTTGGTGCGGCTCCGGCTTCTGGCCTCAGCAACCCCCAAGACTGGCCCTTGCAGCATGCGTGGTCCCCGAGAGTGGCCT
>NW_023191771.1:0-792 GCF_002007445.2 Ailuropoda melanoleuca | reverse complement strand
TCCGTGCTGACATACTTAAGGTTTTCCCTTTCTAGCTCAAAGCCTACTGCTGTCCCGAACCAGATCGCTTTCCCCCTCAAACACCATGGAGGTGGGGCTCACAGGAACCAGGACTTTGTGGCAGTCAGGGGAATGCACTGCACAGGTGTCCTTCAGACCTTGCTGTGGGGGGCAGAGCTCACCACCAGGTTCAGGGGCCGCCCCCTACATCCACCAACATGTTTGCACCAAGACTATGCTTCCCTTGGGCTGTTCTCAGCCGGGACTAAGCACATGGGGATACCAGTGTGGGCCTATTCCTACAGCATGGGGGGCTCCTCTAAGGGCTAACTTTAGCCCAGGGACTCCCAATGGATCGGGCTGAACATTCTAAGAACTGCAGCATCTGAGACTCTTCCTGCCCCTTCCTTCTTTCCCCTCTGTATTCACAAGGGTCAGACCAGCTTCATGGTCTGAACGTCCCGCCTGCCTCCTCTGTTCTTCACTCTTGTACACAGATGCTCTCGCGTTACAGCTCTCTTGCATGTCTAACTCTGTCCGCACCTGCTTCTTGGGAGGACCCGAACCAACACAGGCTTCAAGGTCAGACTTCAAATCCCACTGCCACCAACTATACTGAATCAGTCCCTTCTCCTCTCTGGGCCTCAGTTTCCCCAGCTGCAACATGAGGAAGTTAGACGAGAAGCTCTCTAAGGGACCTTCCTGCACCAGAGTCAGCCTAGCCAGGGTCCATGGAGTGAACGTCCTCGGAGAGTAGCCAAGCACACAAGGGTTTTCAAAGTAGCAGCCTCT
>NW_023191770.1:0-1968 GCF_002007445.2 Ailuropoda melanoleuca | reverse complement strand
CTTTCTTCTGTCTCATTGTTAGTGCATAGAAATGCAACTGATTTCTGTGCATTGATTTTATATCCTGCCACATTGCTGAATTCCTGTATGCATTCTAGCAATTTTGGGGTAGAATCTTTTGGGTTTTTCACATAAAGTATCATGTCATCTGTGGAGAGTGAGAGTTTGATTTTTTCTTTGTAATAGACTGATTTTTCTTGTGATTCTCCCAAGAGCTGGATTTTGGTGTCATTTGGCTCTCAGATGTGTATACCATAACCTATGTATCATGGTATATTTATAAACATCTCCTGTAACGCTGATGTTTCTCAGAAAATACGTTAGGAAGTGGTGTTTAAAACATTAACTAGCATTGGGGCACCTGGGTGGCCCAGTTGGTTGAGCATCCGACTCTTGATTTCGGCTCAGGTCATGATCTCAGGGTCCTGGGATCGAGCCCCTTGTTGGGCTCCGCACTCAGTGGGGAGTCTGCTGGAGATTCTCTTCTTCTCCCTCTGCCCTTCCCCCAACTCACACTCTCTCCTACTAACATAAACAATAATAAATAAACCTTTAAAAAAATAAAACATTAACCAGTGTTGAACAGTAGACTAAAACTGATAAACCATGAAGATAGTTCTCCAGAACTCTCCCAGCATCTAGCAAGAAACTGGTTCATGAGGGTCAAGCCGGGCCGCTGGGCTGAGGGATCCCAGCCATGGCCCACTCAGCGTTCAGAGGAGAGCACCACTCTGCACAGAACGTTTGGTGTTGCCGGTGAAATCTCTTCTGCCCCTGAGTGCACAACACTCACAGGGTCGGAGAAAGTACTGTTGTTGTCCAGGCCAAGTCGGGTAGGAAGTAACTGTAAGAACCTGTCTCCAGTGCTCCTTGTCACCTCTCTGACCAGCACTGAGAAACTCCCTCCGCTGGCTTGAGCCACGTTCCTAATGTGTCAGTTTTCAGCCTTCTTGTTGTCAGTCAGTGACAGCCTGCTCTGGGTCGTTAGTGAAATGCAGTAGATAAGTTCTCACCGGTCCTCCATTGTAGCAGTAAAACCGAAAATTATGGCCAGTGTCCGCTCATCTCATATCACCCCTTGATTCAACAATATTTAAGAACTCACCATGTGGCAAGCTGCATGTACGAGCTGCAGATAAGACACAGCCCCTGTCCTCAGGGTACTCATTGTCTGGGACAAAGGGTAGACGTGTAAAAAGCACCTGAGGTAGTGCCTCACAAACCCTGTGATGAGGTGTCCCTGCGCTCTGCAGCCAGTTCCAAGGTTACCGCGAGATATTGTAAAAATTCAAGAGAAAGTCAGAAGCTGAGTATTTGTTGGACCTGCAAGAACGACCAGCTCAAAGTACTTTGCAGTGTCAACTTCAGACCCTGCTGACGTTTCTTTCAGGGACATGAGACCTTGTTGAAGTGGGTTTTCACTGGGCGCTGTGATAAAAGTTAAGAGCCACACAGGAAACCAACGGGGGGCAGGAAATGGGGGCGGTAGAGTCTCATCTGCGCCCAAGATTTGAGAAGCTGCTCAGTGCCCCGTAGGCACACACATACATTTAGTCAGTAGGTTGCTTTTTTTTTCTAAGATTTATTTTTTTTTTATTTGAGATTGAGCAAGCAAGTGTNGAGCAAGCAAGTGTTCACACACATGCAGGGGGGAGGGGCAGAGGGAGAGAAAGAAACTCCAAGTAGACTCTGAGTGCTGAGCTCAGAGCCTGACTCGGAGCTTGATCTCAAGACCCTGAGATCAGGACCTGAGCAGAAAACAAGGCTCAGTCATTTAACCGACTGAGCCACCCAGGCATCCCAGTAGGTTGCTTATTTAAAAGTTTTATTTGAATATTATTTTTTCTTTCAATTTGTGTGCATTATTTTCCCAAATGGTTACTATGTTGTCAGAACATGATGCTTCTTAAGTAATTAGGACCTAATTACTTCATAGCAAAACCATGAGGCATTCTTTTGGTCCAGGGT
>NW_023191769.1:0-660 GCF_002007445.2 Ailuropoda melanoleuca | reverse complement strand
ATTGGTGACCAGATCTTACAGACTCAAACTCTTTCGTATCTTTCTACTTCCCTCTTACCCTCATTTCAGAAATATATATGAAGTAGAGCTGATTGGATTGGACAAGGGAATGAAAGGGAAGAAAGATTTCTAAAATGACTTCCAAATATATATATATATACTCTGCCTTTGTGCTGCAATCTTGAGGCAGAATTTCTTTTCTGGNAGAATTTCTTTTCTGAGAGATGTTAGTTTTTGCTTTTGTATCCTTTCAACTGACTGGATGAGGTCCGCCCAGAGTATAGAGTCTAATCTCCTTCACATACAGTCGTTTGACCGTAGATGTTAATTATATCAGCAAAATACCTAGATTAGTATTTGATTACGTGACTGAGTACTATAGCCTATCCAGGTTGACACATAAGACTAATCATCACAAGTGAGAATAGTTCCACTTCCAGCACAGATTTGAACCACCGGGGGTTGCTATGTTACCATGTTATCATGTCTAATAGCTTCTTACTGGTAGTCCTGAGGGGGGTAAAGGGAGAGGTGAGAGAACTAAGATTGAAGGTACTGTCTCTCTAAATGGTCTGTGGTCTTTTAATTCCTTTGTCCTCACAATGCCAAAGAAAAGCAATCTGGTTAGTGAATTCACATCAAATTACTTCTGTCTACATG
>NW_023191768.1:0-1238 GCF_002007445.2 Ailuropoda melanoleuca | reverse complement strand
TGGCTTTCTTTCCTTGTTTACCTTGCAACACTTGCTCCTGGTATTTCTTAAAAGACTTTCACCTTTCAAGGTCCTGTTTCCCCGAGGTGCTTTTCAGCCAGCACAACCAAAGAAAGAAAGAAGTGGGTAAGGGTTGGACTGGGCCTGCGCGCACAGGGACACTGAGCTTCTTTGAGCAGGGGTGGAGTGTGCCAGGGGAAGGGGTCCAGGACCAGCTGGCCAAGCCTGAGCGCTACCTAATGCTTCTCTCAGTTGTTTGGACAAGTGTAGTTTTGTTTTAAATACCTGTGGTAATTCTTATAAAATGCTGATAAATGTGCCAAGGTGTTCTCTGTGATGATAGTGAAGTCTTTACACTTGGAATGCTATTAAGTCTTGCTTCACGCTTTGTGAGGCTGCTCGCATTTTAAGTAGCAGTAACATTTTATGGAAGCGCAGTGTTGCTGGGGGACATGGTCAGCTCTAGAGGGGGTGGAATCTCTCTCATATCCCCCCCCAAGTGATCTGGTCTGGGGCCACATACACACAGTGGTGGAGCTACCAAGTGGTACCTTCCTGAGTCCTGGCTGGCTTAGGGCCCTCTGAACCCCACCGTCAGTCACCGGAACCACACAGCAGGAAAAGTACAGCCAGGCCTGCTTCGGATCCCAATCCTGCCATTTCCTGGCACTGTAGCCGTAGGAAAATGATGTCACTTTTCTGAATCTCCATTCCTGTTCCAGTTATTACTATTACATAACAAACCACCCAAACTCAGTGATGTAAAGTGACCATTTTGTACAGTCATGGATTCAGTGGGTCAGGCATTTGGACACAGCACAGTGGGAATGGTTTGTCTCTGCCCCCACAATATTTGGGGACTCAGCTGGGAAGACCCCAGAGACCCGGAGGGATCGGGAGTCATCTGGAGACTTCTTCACACACACATCTGGCAGTGGATGCTGGACACGGGCAGGGATGTTGACCATAGCATGCACAGGTGGTCTCCACTGTGGAGTCTCTCTGCATGGGCAAGCTTGGGCTTTCACGGCCTGGCAGCTGGGTTCCCGAACCAAGTGTCTCTTAAGGTGGACATGCGTGGCATTTTTATGACCTTACCTCAGCAGTGACATGGTATCACTTCCACCTCTGGGTTAAACACTCATCGGTGCTCACCCAGGTCCAAGAGGGTGGGCACAGACTTTTGATGGAGGAGTGGTGGGGTTCTAGGAGAGCATGCGTACCGGTAGGTGGTGTGG
>NW_023191767.1:0-1312 GCF_002007445.2 Ailuropoda melanoleuca | reverse complement strand
AGCACCTTGGAAGATTTTACAGGATTTCTGTATAACAAACAGCTTTTTCAAATTAAAACAAAGCTTTCTAATGTAAGGGTTCAGTGTGTTTACTTTTTCCTTTTTTGCTATATAATAGTGTTTCTGCAATAACTGAGTATCCATTAACCAAGGTGATAGTTTAGTATTGATGTCACATAATATGTCATTTTTGCTCACACATTGATATCACTAGAAATGTCAGATGAAATGATTTTTTTTTTCTTACCAGCCCATCCATAGTTTCTTCATGATTTATCAAGTGGGAAAACAGATAACCTAGGGCTCTCAAGATGATAGAAATGTTTTAAAAAGTGGTTACACCAGGTATTTTTTTTTGAAAGCGGTTTANTTTTTTTGAAAGCAGTTTAGTCTGATGGTTATATTTATTGGTAGTGTCATGGTACATCTTGAATATTTCATGATCCACCTGAAATTCATCTTTTACTGGGAAAGTTGTACTTCACTCTGACAGAAGTATTAGAAAGTGTTAGAAATTGAACCATTCCTCTTCCACAAAATAAATTTCACTCTCAAATAGTACGTACTTGAAACTCAATGCACTGAATTTAGAAATGCTTTTCACTGTTTCTTATTTGAGATTAGGCTTTATGACAGTAAATTTTTGTCATGTAATTGTAAATTGGATGTCTGATTAATTCTAATTAATTAGACAGGCTCCAATGTGAAGCCATTGGGTTTCCCGCCCTCCCACAACCACTGTGCTTATGTGGTAATTATCAATACAGCTTCCTTCCTTCAGATGCCTTCTGCCTGTTCTGCACCCCACCACCCACCTGTTTCTCCGCACTCTCTGCTCCGACTGCCCCTGTGGACTTCAGGTTTTCTTTTGCACTTGACTGGGTGGTACGGTTAGAGGGGTAAGGGGAAGAAGAAAGAAACCTCAGCAGCTTACTTGCTTCAGGAAAATCCCGTGGCTGGGAGGAAGAAGAGAGGGAGGGTGGAGGCTCTGGCCAGTGTGATGCAAATGAGTCTTGCCACCGCTTCTGGACCGTTTTGCTGGGGCCCCAGAAGGGCTCAGTTCAAGGAATAGTAGGAAGCTCTTTCCTGGCACTTTGTGGTTTACAGACCAGCTCTCTGGGTGACTAGGGTACTATCTTGTGAAACTCAGAAGCCCTTTGCTTCTCGGGGCACTGTAACTTAGCCTCCAGCCTTGCCAGTGAGCTGAGGTGTCCCCCCCCAATCCAGCCCCCAGCCCCCTAGGGTCATAGCTGACTAAGTGGCCAACCCTGTGATCTTTTTTTCAGTTCTTAGCATTTCACCTCTCTGAAGT